>NW_020167567.1:0-58860 GCF_001641265.1 Pseudogymnoascus destructans | reverse complement strand
GTTTCATATATCAAGCCGTGCCTGGATGTATGCCTCCATCCATTATACTTCTGTATGCACCAAGTTGCGCTTGGTTGAGTTGTAATGGTGGGTGCACCAGATGTGAGAATCTAGCCACCCAAGGAAGGATGAATTTACTAAGACAACACACTGTCTTAGTAACAGAGCCAAAGGGTTGTAGCTTAGACTATTCCACAACGTAGCAATCAGGTGTGTGATGTAGTGAAGTGGTTCAGACAAGTTGCAACAAATGTTGAGTCTGGGAACTCAGGGGTAAGTCAGAGGTTAACACCTCACTGACTTTTCAGAAACAAGGAGTAACAAGATGAATGCTTGGAAGCTTGGAAAAGACGTGGAAGTATGTGATAGTCGATTTACTGTATTGTCTGCTTGCCCTTTCTTAAGGAAAGGGCAATCCTATTTATGCTAAAGGAGTGTAGTTCTCTCATTTTCCAAGACTTTCCATGACTAACCAGAATCCCATAGAACCATCTCCTAGGTTCCTAGCCTATAGGAAGTGAAAGGAGGTCTAAGGTCAGAGTACCCCTATAGACAAATTATGTCATAACTTAACCAATATTGTGGGTAACTAAGGAGCGATGACGTGTAATGAATCATAGAGGGTTGTAGAAGCTTTTGGAGCTATCGTTCATGTTCCTAGGCCTCTAGTTGATAGAGGTATGTCATGTGTAGTATTAGCCCAGTAACTAAGGAGTGATGGCATGTAATGAATCATAGAGGGTTGTAGAGATATGCTATGTGGTCATATCGGCCCAGTAACTAAGGAGCAATGACGTGTAATGAATCATAGATGGTTGTAGCAATCGTTGAGTAGTATTGCTCTTGTTGTTGGTGTGATAAGCCAAAATATGTATAGTGACTTGTAGGTTTGAGGAGGAGATTTCCAAGTTTGCTCTTGAGTTTGATAGCAAACTGAGTGCAACGAATGTCAGTATGACACAAACCTACAAGTCACTATACATATTTTGGCTTATCACACCAACAACAAGAGCAATACTACTCAACGATTGCTACAACCATCTATGATTCATTACACGTCATTGCTCCTTAGTTACTGGGCCGATATTACCACATAGCATATCTCTACAACCCTCTATGATTCATTACATGACATCACTCATACTACCACATGACATATCTCTACCAACTAGAGGCCTAGGAGCATGAACGATAGCTCTAAAAGCTCCTACGAACCTCTATGATTCATTACATGTCATCGCTCTTTAGTTACCCACAAGATTGGTTAAGTTATGACATAATTTGTCTATGACATAATTTGTCTATAGGGGTACTCTGACCTTGGACCTCCTTTTACTTCCTATAGGCTACGAACCTAATAGATGGTTCTATGGGATTCTCTTACATCGACTACAGTTACCAAGCCTGGTAAGTCATGGAAAGTCTTGAAAATGAGAGAACTACACTCCTTTAGCATAAATAGGATTGCCCTTTCCTTAAGAAAGGGCAAGCAGACAATACAGTAAATCGACTATCACATACTTCCACGTCTTTTCCAAGCTTCCAAGCATTCATCTTGTTACTCCTTGTTTCTGAAAAGTCAGTGAGGTGTTAACCTCTGACTTACCCTGAGTTCCCAGACTCAACATTTGTTGCAACTTGTCTGAACCACTTCACTACATCACACACCTGATTGCTACGTTGTGGAATAGTCTAAGCTACAACCCTTTGGCTCTGTTACCTAAGACAGTGTGTTGTCTTAGTAAATTCATCCCTTCCTTGGGTGGCTAGATTCTCACATCTGGTGCACCCACCATTACAACTCAACCAAGCGCAACTTGCGTGCATACAGAAGTATGAATGGATGGAGGCATACATCCAGGCACGGCTTGATATATGAAACCATCAGAACATTGAGTCAGCATACTGTGGCGCTGGCTTGCTTCCTTTTAATCCCCAGCGAGCATTGCGTACGCTGCTCGACCAAAACACCACATCAGTATGATATTTTTGACCCGAGTCTTTATCAACAGCTCCACCCCAGATGGGATGACCTTATGCTCTGCAAATGCGCTCCTTACACGACGATTAATGGTGGTGGGGTGCTGTCAACACCGGTGCGGACGTACATCCAAAAACTCACAGTTGCGTCAGAGCAACTTCTAGCACCTAGCATTGTCCACAACTCTATGCCAACAACCTGGATCAGTTATAAAGCGACGTACGGTACGGTACGTATGGAGGGGAAAAGGGTTATTCTGAAGGGCCACTTTCATGTTTCTACGCAAGAATTGTGTAGGCGGAAAAGGCGACACATAACCAAGTAAGAAAAAGCGCAAAACAAAGGATAAGCACGCCTCCTCAGACATTTAAATTGACGAGTATATTGAGGAAGAAGCAGGGGAACAATCTGAGAGCGACGGTGGATCATGTATTATCGTTGATTGTAGTTAAATTTATAGATTTGTTATGTTCTCTTCGAAATTCCACCGCGTTACGCCATGCCACCGTTACGCCACGACTTACGTTATACAGTATTACTATATTTAAAGTGGTAGGTTTAGCGACCACTTTAAATATAGTAATACTGTCCCAACTTGCTTATTCCGACTGGGAGCGAAGCGACCAGGCGGATCTGACGATTACGGTATGAAAAATGTTTGGACTTTCGGAAACCTCGGCCAATTAAAATGTGGTGAATTCCAAAACAAGCGTGCCAGCCCGGCAACTTCATGCCGCACTCGCCGTCCGTCTGTAACCCCATGAGTGCGGCTGTCACCGACGACATTTTTTCGCCATCACCCCATGCATGTTCGCTGACTTCTTTCTAAACCCCACGCTTTCCGGAGTCTTTGCAAAGTTCTTTCCTGATACCTTCACTGTTGCACTCGCTCGTCGAATTCGCACTATCACCATGTCGTTCTCCAGCCTCGTTCAAGATCTGTCGTTCAGGGACGCCAATGATGATAGACGCCCTCGCCCGCGGTCCCCTCCTCAACCTCTTCTACCATTGATGATCGGAGATCGCACGTCTCCAGGGCGATGTCATACGCCAGCACCTGCGCAACCAGCGTCAGCATCTCCGGAGACATCTCGAGTCAATTGCACGGCGGATACTCTCACCCCTTGCCCGCTCGTGGCAAGCCGAGAGACAATTGACAAAGGTTCGCACACGACCATTCACTCACCCAATGCTGACTTCAATTGCTAACAACACCCCCTCCAGTCAATGCTCATATACCCCTCTTCGTATCTGACCAGGACGACGAAGAATCCATCATCCCCTCCCTCCCCGACCAACACCGCCGCGGCATCAACAAACTCGTCCCCACCTCGAACCCCTCATCCGCAAGGGCCTCAAATCCGTGATCCTCTTCGGCGTCCCCTCGCCCCCGGCTCCAAAGACGCCCTCGGCACCTCCGCCGACGACCCAAAAGGCCCCGTCATGGCCGCCATCCGTCTTCTCCGCCAGCGCTTCCCCCAACTCTTTATCACCGTCGACGTCTGCCTGTGCGAATACACATCCCACGGTCACTGCGGCATCCTCCGCGATGACGGCAGCTTGAACAATCAGTTGTCCGTTGATCGTATCTCCGATGTCGCTGTCGCATATGCCCAGGCCGGCGCCCACTGCGTCGCTCCGTCAGACATGAACGATGGCCGTATCCGCGCTATCAAGCTCAAGCTCATCGAAGAGGGTATCGCCCACAGAGTCGTCTTGATGTCCTACGCTGCCAAGTTCTCCGGCTGCTTATACGGACCCTTCCGCGACGCAGCTGGATCCGTCCCGTCGTTCGGAGACAGGAAGTGCTACCAACTCCCCCACGGAGGACGTGGGTTGGCGCGCCGCGCGATGCACAGAGATATTGCTGAGGGGGCGGACATTATTATGGTCAAGCCTGCTGGACAGTACCTTGATATCATCAGCGATGCTAAGGAGATCGGGAAGGATATGCCAGTCGCGGCGTATCAGGTCAGCGGCGAATACGCCATGATCCATGCAGCTGCCAAGGCAGGTGTCTTTGATTTGAAGGCTATGGCTTTTGAGTCTACGGAGGGCATTTTGAGGGCTGGTGCTACGATTGTTGTGTCGTACTTCACTCCACGCTTCTTAGACTGGCTGGAGTCTTAGATCCACACTAGAGTCTGTCTGGCGTGGTTTGTTGATTTGATGAAAGTTTTGGCGAAGGCGTTTGGGGGGGTATCTGTGTGGGAGGTATATAGGGTATATGATGGGTCATGTCTGCGAACTGTATTTATGGCTACGAGTCTCAACTCCAAAAACAAAGGGCTACAGTAGGCAAATAGTTGGATTGCTGGATGCGATAGATAGCGTTGCTTCGGAAGCTAATGGTATATGTTTCCAACCAAAAGGAATAAATAAATATTATCTTTCTTGGTGTCACTACCGCATATCTTCAAACTTCAACTCCCATTGTATTGCATGTTTAATCTACTTAGAAGTGTCTATATAATTCTGGCTCTCCATGGACATTAATAATCCCACGGCACGAATATGGTACTTGGAACGCTGATGTGGATGTGGGCTTTACTGTCTTTTAACTATTTAGGTTCATTAATTCCGTTCATCATATTTAAATAATTGTTTGTAGTCGGAAATTACATATATCAAGAGGTTGTGCCTGGCGCTAAAAAGGGTTAGTGTTAGGTCGTCCAGTATGATTTTGTTATGAGAGGGTCCATGCGTCGTTGTTGAGGCTCCGTTTTGTGTGTTTGTCTGGTCTGTAACACGATGACGACGATTTGGGGAAACAAGCGATGGAGAGGCAGAACTGAAGAGGAGAATGAATCCGAATTGATGCCAAATAAACAATTTCAGAATATACTATCGTATTGATTATGGCAGAGTAATTATATATCCGATAACGATTTATTATGTTCAGGATCATTGGGCTATGCCTGTTGTAGATGATACTTTTGTTGCGTTGTTTCGCTTGGCTACGAGAAATATTACTCCGTTGTGAGCTCCAGACACAAACCAATGTAAACCAATGTAAACACCAGAACCAACCACCGACATCTCGACACAAACAATGCGAAATCTCTAATCCCCTCATCCTCTAGCTATCAATAGCACTAGTCGAACAACTTCAAGACCCTCAAAAAGGGCCAAACTTGTCATGTTTTCACCAGCGACGACCAACAGCACTCCAGCTGCGAATACTCGCAACGCCAGGCGCAGGCCGCGCCCAACATCTTCAGAGAATATTGCGCTACAACCCAAAGCCAAACGGCAACGCAGCAGCTTACATGAGAATACCTTTGTTGTCCCCGATGCTGCCCCTGAGATGCAGGAGGTCAAGGCGAAGAAGCCAGCACCGGGGGTCGCCCGGCACGAGAGCATCGCAGAACCTCAGGGAACAATAAGACGCGATCTCACGGTTAGAGGCAAGAAGCCCAAGACTACCGAAAGAACTGGCAAGGGAGATGGAAGCACGGTTTTGGTAAATGATTTAATTGGATTGACAGCTCTGAGTTGGATGCTAACGGGGTCACAGACAAGCAATGATGTTTACACTGTCAGCAGGCTTCCTGCTCTACCAGATCGCCTACAATCCACGACTACAGGTATGGATATCTTAGGGATTGAATAAAGGATGAACTGACCCTTCGATGTACAGGTAGACAGTATGGCGCGATATACTCCGACAGTGGCTATGCCCTCGCTCTCACAACCACCCATGCCATTGTCTGGCCCTACGCTCTCAACACCACGACCCCAGAGACCTTTACCTTCGCCCTACCCTACCCAGCGAAACACACATCTGAGCATCTCCCCCTCGGATCCTTAGTCTCTGCCTCAGCAAGCACTCCCGAACCTGGCCTCGTCGTGGTGATGCCCTCAAGCGGCAAGATCACATACTGGGAGTCGATCGCGAGCGCAGCCACCCTGGACCTCATTCAGCAACCGCGACATGGCGTCGAGCTAACGATTTCGGGCCTGCTGCATGGGGAGGTTGTGATCCAGATCCTGAATGCCGAGTCGGCTGGCTTTTTGCTATCTTTCAGCAGCGGAAGGTTGGCGTATATGAGCGTACGGGACGGCCAGGGGAGACCAGCGATATCTGTCCAGTTCTTGCGCGGCACGAGCGGAGCAGGCAATGGAGGGATATTTGGAAGCATTAGGAACGCCCTCAGCAGCTCCTCTTGGCGTGGAGACCTGGCAGCTGCTAGAGCTGGTCCGTCGTTGAAGCCTGGAGAGCGTGATATTGTGAGCGCATCTTCGAAGGGCAGATTACAAGCTTGGAGTCTTCACCGAGGCGGCCACAATACCCTCGAGGCAGAAGGCGATATCAGGGAGTTGATTGTGGACGAGTTGAAGCGCACTGACAAGAGTCTTGAGAGCCTGGACCTTGAGTCCTTTGAAGTCCTCGACTTTTCATTCGCACCACAAGCCAGCGATAGGGAAGATTCAACGGCTTTGACATACCGCGACGACAATGGCACGGAGCTTCTCATGCTAACGTCTCTTGGTGGGCATGGGATTTGCCACTACGCCCTTGTGCAGGTATTCCTTCGTCAAAGGGAGATTATTGTCAGCAACGTTCACCACCTCCGCTCTTATTCAACTCCAGTCAGCCGCACATCCACGTCCAAGCCGAGACTATATCTGCCAAAGCCAGGCGTTGCAGCATTTGTCGTCTTTGACCGCGCCGTCGTGGTGACATCAATGGTCAATGAACCAGAATCCCCAGATCAACAACTCCGTGCGGGAACCAATTATTTCGAGGATGTCGTAGACTTCAGGACCGACGCCGGTGTGGAGATTACCGGCTCTGGGCTGGAGGAGCCACATACACCCTCCCATGGCACAGAAGACAGCCGTTCGAGGCGCCACAAGGCCAAATTCCCAGCTGTCGTTCTCCTGGTGAAGGGTGGTGGTATAATCCGTATTGCCACGACAGACCCGAAGAAGTTTACGGCAGGGGAGGCGCCACAAGTCACGGCTAAGAGCAAGCTGGACCAAGCGGTATTCTTTGGCATTCTCGAGAACAACCCATTGAGTTTCGCCGGACGGCCAGAAATACAATTCTCACCCGAAGAAGTTGGCCAGGCCGCCCTACAGCTTAGTCACGAGGTTTTGAGTTCTACGACAGCGCATATTCCTTCTATCCCGGCGTCGATTGAACATAATCTACGGGTACGGGCACAGGCACTGCACAGTCTCGCGACGCACATCAAGAAGATGAATGTCGAGCTTGACCGTCTTACGAAGTGGAAGCTCCTATGGGACGCGGAGAAACTAAACGGTGCAAAGGGTGCATGGAGCAACTACGATACCCTCATCAGCTCCAAACCCGCCGGCCAAAAGCGCAGCTTATGGAACGACATCGTCGAGTGCCTGCACGAGGAGTACAAGTTAATGCCGTCAAAGGAATTTGGGGAGGTAGACCGTGTTCGCCACTACTTTATCCACGACATCCATCGCTTCGAGATGGTTGTTCCCTGGGCCTTCCAGGCTGTAAAGTTGAGGTACGAAGAGTCCGAGCTCGTCCAGCACAAGATCGTCGAGCTTCTCAGCGAGGCTAATGATCTCCTCATCGGGGCCTTGGCTGGCGCCTACAACTTCCGGACCGAAAACCTAGCTCTATACGGGCTCCAGGGCGAAGATGTCCAGAACGGGATCCTTATGCAAAACTACAACGACATTCCGGAACCGTGGACGTGCAAGCTCTATACGGCGGATAACGCGAAGAGGCAGACTGATCTCGCCATCGGAATAGTGCGACAATACTGGCCCCCCGCAGCCGGCGAAAACCAACCCGACCCCGACGTCGTCGACAAGATCCGTACCGAGTGCCCCGAGATGCTCGATCTCGCCTGCCGCTCCACGACGGAGAAGTACCGCTGGTACCTCGGCCAGGAGGACAAGAAGCGCCACAGCCAGGGCTTGCAGATGCAGCACGCGTACTTCAAGGTGCGGGAGGGGCAGATTTACAACCTCTCCGAGATTGGGCTCGTGGATGAGGGCATCGAATTAGCGGAGAAACACAGGGTCTTCGACACCCTCGTCCCCCTCATCGTCGAGGAAATCCAACGCACCAACGAAGCCATCGCCGAAACGGAATCCGCACCCGACGGCGACGCCACGGATCTCAAAGCCCGCGTCGCCCGCCTGCAAGCACAGGTAGAGGGTTACTACGACCTCTTCGGCATGGAGTGGGCGAAGTCGCTGTACTCGTACTACATCAAAGAAGGCGAGCTCTTCGCGCTGCTCAGCGACAACGACACGCACCAAAAATACCTCACCGCCTTCCTGCGCAGCAAAAAGGAGTACGCGAAGGTCTCGTGGATCAACGAGGTCACGCAGGAGAAGGACTACCACCGCGCCGCAGCCGAACTCCTCGATCTCGGCCTCCACCGCGAACGCGACCTGTGGAGCAAGAAAGTGCAGCTCAGCATTGGGAAACTGGCGAGATTGGCGGGGCAAGCGGCGAGTGGACTGAGGGTCGCGGAGGGGGGGGAGGAGATGAGGGAGACGGAGGCGCAGTTGGAGGTTATTAGGATTCAGGGACTTGTGCATAAGCATGTCCGCGGTGCGGTGAAGGGGGCGATTGATGATACAGCTGAGCGACAGCTTGCGCTCGAGGTTTATGATAACCCTTCTCTCCGCGGGAAAACGGCGTTGGCTACGGTGCTGCATGAGAAGCTAGGCTGGCTGCTTGAGCATAAGGCGATGGGGGCGTTGGATGTGGTGGATCTGTTGACGCTCCTCGGTCCGGATAGTAGGGGGGAGGGAGGGGGGGTGTTGGGGGGGGAGGAGTTCCATTATGCGCTTTTGGCGCTGAATGCTGCTGGACCGACGGAGGGGGAGGAGTTGAAGTTGGCGGAGCAGGGCGTGTGGAGGAGGTGTATGTTGAGGGATGATTGGGCGGCGATTAATGATACGGATGCGAAGAGTGATGAGGAGGTTAGGTGGAGGTTGGAGGGGACGGCGCTGTATAGGACGTTGAAGGGGTGTATTCGGGATCGTGAGTTTTTTCCCCTTTCTACCTTTTCTTCTCCCCCTCCCCCCGCCGCAGTTTGCGTGCAGTAATGAGAGTACAAGGGCAAAAGCTAACAAGAAACAGGCCTCTTCGAAACCCCCTCCCGCCTCCGCATCTACACCCCCTCCTCCCTCTCCACCACCACCCCCACCCTCGACACGCGCTACAGCTCCCTCGACTCCGGCGTTCGCGCCCCCCTCCTCTCTGACCTCTCTTCTGAGGACAGCACTTTACGCAATTACATGACCCACGCACGACTGGGGAAATGGTTCGAAGGCGCCCTGGATTTGGCGAAGCGGAGTGTGGAAGAGGAGAAGAGGGAGAAGGAGGAGGGAGAGAGGGGGTTGAGGGATGTGGCGGAGAGGTTGAGGGAGATTGAGGCGGAGATTGAGGAGAGGGAACGGGGGGTGGCGAGGGAGATGTTGAGGTGTAGACCTAGGGGGGGGAGGGTGTAGGGGGGGGAGGATGATGGGGTCTTATACCGACCTATGCGTTCTCGGCTCAGATAAATCGTAACTAGAGGGTCATTGGGGGAACACGTGATGTGTAATCTTAAAAAAATGTTTCGAGTGGAGAAGGGGGGGATAAGGAGGGTTATGGTGCGGTAGAACTGTTTGGGTGAAAGATGAGAGATGGACACAGAAAAATGCAGTGAAGAGGAGGCTGGATGGAGAGGAGGCTGGTTGGAGAGGAGGCTGGATGGTGGAGAGGACAAGACAAAAATAGGATAACGGGCTGGGTTGACTGATGGGGGAATTAAACTACAACTACACCAAAATGTCTTTGCCTTGGGTCTCGCAAAAAAAAGTTCAATTTCCGAGACAAAATGTTTCTCCCTGTTGTTGTTGTTGTTGTTGTTGTTGTTGTTGTTGTTGTCGTTGTTGTTGTTGTTGTTGTTGTTGTTGGGATATCTAACTTACCAGTTCCTGTAGTGTACGGAGTACTGTCGTGTCGTTTTTCCGGTAGGAACAGCCCAGCACTACTGGTAGGTTCCACCCCCCCTATTCTATTTCTCGCTTCGGCCGTTTCAACTGTTCACTTGCTAGCCAGAGTGCTAACTGGAGTTGACGTTAGTGAGGTTTAGAGTGTCTAGAGTGACAACACCCCCCAAGTCTCCCCAAGACTCCCCCATTCACCACTACCACCACTACCACTACCACCACCACTACCACTACCACCACCACCACCACCACCACTACCACTACCACTACCACTACCACTACCACTACCACTACCACTACCACTACCACTACCACTACCACTACCACTACCACTACCACTACCACTACCACTACCACTACCACTACCACTACCACTACCACTACCACTACCACTACCACTACCACTACCACTACCACTACCACTACCACTACCACTACCACTACCACTACCACTACCACTACCACTACCACCACTACCACACCACTACCACCACTACCACCACTACCACCACTACCACCACTACCACCACTACCACCACTACCACCACTACCACCACTACCACCACTACCACCACTACCACCACTACCACCACTACCACCACTACCACCACTACCACCACTACCACCACTACCACCACTACCACCACTACCACCACTACCACCACTACCACCACTACCACCACTACCACCACTACCACCACTACCACCACTACCACCACTACCACCACTACCACCACTACCACCACTACCACCACTACCACCACTACCACCACTACCACTGCCACCACCCCAAACATCCCCATCCTGAAAGAACACCACCTCAACACAGCGACACAAACAACACACTCCACCCCCCTCCCACCCCCGAACGACAACGACTCCCATCCGGAGTGTCGGCTTGAAAAAAACCCCTCAATGGCGTCAAGCAGCAGCAATGTCGTCGGTGTGCACTATCGCGTCGGCAAGAAGATTGGAGAGGGCTCCTTTGGTGTCATATTCGAAGGCACCAACCTGTTGAACAACCAGCAGGTCGCCATCAAATTCGTACGTTTCACCCTCCTTTCACCTCCATTGAGTGGCGGGCACGGAGAGAGACGGACACCAGAGGCTGTCTATTAAAGAGCTTCACCGCCTCACGCACGAATTGATGTCGCTGACCATGTTGCAATCTTAGGAACCACGCAAGAGCGATGCTCCTCAGCTGCGTGACGAGTACCGGACATACAAGATCTTGGTTGGATGCCGTGAGTACAATTCATGCTCGACAACACTCTGTCATGGCTGACAATGAAACAGCGGGCATCCCGAATGTCTACTACTTTGGCCAGGAGGGCCTCCACAACATCCTCGTTATCGACCTGTTAGGTCCCTCCCTCGAGGACCTCTTCGACCACTGCAACAGACGCTTCTCGATCAAGACTGTGGTAATGGTGGCCAAGCAGATGGTATGTACTTCACCACACCGCCACGCGTCAACCCCTAACCTTTTGCACAGCTGTCGAGAGTCCAAACGATCCACGAGAAGAACTTAATCTACAGAGACATCAAGCCAGACAACTTCCTGATTGGCAGGCCAGGCTCCAAGGCGGCCAATGTCATCCACGTCGTCGACTTCGGCATGGCCAAGCAATACCGCGACCCGAAGACGAAGCAGCACATCCCATACCGTGAGCGGAAATCTCTGTCCGGAACCGCACGTTACATGTCCATCAACACGCATCTTGGACGCGAGCAATCACGCCGTGACGATTTAGAGGCCCTGGGACATGTGTTCATGTACTTCCTCCGTGGCGGTCTACCATGGCAAGGCCTAAAGGCCGCCACTAACAAGCAAAAGTACGAGAAGATCGGTGAAAAGAAGCAGACAACGCCCATCCCCGAGCTCTGCAACGGATTCCCGGAGGAGCTCAACAAGTACCTCAGCTACGTGCGCAACCTCGGCTTCGAAGACACCCCCGACTACGACTACCTGCGCGACCTCTTCACGCAAGCCCTCAAGGGCAGCGGCGAGATCGAAGACGGCGAGTACGACTGGATGAAGCTCAACAACGGCAAAGGCTGGGAGGCAACCAAACAGCACCAGTCCCAGCATTTAATGCACCAAGCCAACGTCGCGCAGGGCGCCTCGAACCGCGAGCTCCACGGCACGACACGCGTGACGGGCTCGACCCCGGGTCACCTCACCGCCGCCCGTTTAAACGCCGCGCAGCCCCCGCCCCCGTCGCCCGCCAAGGCCGGGCTGGGGAAGCTGCGCGACCGCGACCAGCCAAGCGGGCCCGGACGGCTGGCGCCGAAGCGCGCGAGCGGCGCCGCGGGGCACGGGGGCGAGCTGACGCCGGCGGGGTCGACGCAGGCGCAGTTCCAGAACTCGAGCAATAACCTACCGCAGCGTACGTTGCAGCAGCCGAATATGATTGCGCAGCAGATGGGGAATGGACGGGTGGAGGAGGAGGCGCAGCCGCAGGGGTTTCAGAAGTTTTTGAAGACGATATGTTGTAGTAAGTTTCAATACTTCCTAGGGCCGTTGGCGCTGCGCCAGAACGTAAAATGCAGTGACAGTGACTAACGGACAGCAGGATGATCGACCCTATGACTCTAGAGAACCCGGAAAAATCGCAATGAAATGTATAATGCCGTCCTCACCACCCATTACATCCCCGTCCTACGCGGCAGATCCAGTTTGATCTGGTCCCAAAACCCAACTCGCCGGACCAGAACCCGCCGGACCAGGGGAAGAAACAAGGCGACACCACACACACACAAACAAACCAAACTTTCATATCTCTGTTGTGCGTTCCTTTGCATGTCTGGGCGGCGGCGCGCGTGCGACTTTCATCTCGGCATTATATGGACGCGTTGGGGGCATGGGTGGAGCGTGTACACCTTTTATCTCTCTCACACTTGTTTCTCCAAAAGTGCAGATTCGCCTCGCACAGACAAACGCTCTACGCATTTCCTAGCCCCATCAATCTCGTTCAGTCAGCGTCGTCGACATTCAGCACCCAGACGTCCTTGGACGCACCCGCGAGGACAGAGTGGCTGACAACCCGCCATAATCGGGAGGAGGGGGGAGGAATGCGGAAGGACGGCTTAATATATCTGTCTCTATCTCTCTGTTTTCCTTCACCCCCCTTCAAGCCAAAAGTTCATTGTCGGAAAGCGCGCCGGGTGTTGCTTTGCGAACACCCAACATACAATCTCATCTCTCTCTCTCTCTCTTTCTCTCTCTCTTTCAACTTGCGTCATATCAGAGCGCGGGTGTCAGGTGTCGTGGGGTTATAGCGGGTGTTTTTCTCGTCTGTTTTATTTTTCTTTGTTGTTTTCGTTGAAAGCTTAATGTGAGGGGGCGTGGAATGGTAGAGGGGGGAGGGGGGGAGATTGGAAAGGGGGTGGGGGACTGGGGAGGTGTCGACGGAGGTGGGGGTTGAGGGGATAAATGGGGGTGGGGATAATAGATAGAGTAGAGACAGGGGGAAGCTTGATATATTTCCAGATTACTACTATGTGGTTTGATGGCGTGATGTGATGTGTGTGTGATGTTCTTCGGTTCAGGGGAGGGTATAAATGTAATGGACGGCAGAGTCACTACTGGACCTGACATATACCCCGTACTCTACCGCTCGAGAACCCTCGCTGAGCCAGTTCAGGCACCAAACGTGTTTGCGTGAAGGACATAGCACTCCCTCCTTCCCAACCCATCCACGACACCAAGGGAGTGCATGTCCACCCACTTCATCTCTCCCATCAACGAAAACAAGATGGCTTATTTCTAGTTATATTTTTTCGAATTTCCTTTCTTGTTCTCAGAAAATGCTCAAAGTACAGACCACGGCCACCGACCGACCGATAGACAGACAACCCAGATACATATGTAAACACCCCATTTTGGAAACCCGGTATGCGTTGCTCATTACCCCTGTTCCGCTTCGTTCTACCACCACCACCACTTCACCCAGCTCCCCCCATCTTCCCTCTCCAACACCTCGCTATCTTCCCCTTCTATCCCCCGCCCTTCACCATTAAAGTAGTTCTCATCAAACAGACACCCACATGCAAAGGAGTCTAGGTAAGCTTCTGCTTGATGAAGAAGGAGCGCAGGTGAGAGAGTTGCCACGCGCATGTGATACCCAGGACAGCGAGCTGGATGAGCGTCCAGCGCACGACGCGGGAGTTTGTGGCTTCGGATTGATCGCGGAATTCGGCTTCACGCTCCTATGTGTGCGTTAGCATGTCTGCCCACTCTCCTCACCCCCTGCTTCCATCCCGGGAACGGGGGTGTATAAAAAAAAAGGGACAAGGGGAAAAAAAAGAGACATACACGCTGAAACAGCTGCTCCCTCTTAATATCCATCAACCGCCCATTCAAATCCTTCACCTTCTGCACCAAATCCGTAATCTTGCCATGGTCATCCGTCTCGATCTCCGAGGTCGTCCCGATCGCCAGATCCAGCATCAGCTTGACGCCGCCGAGCGATTGGCTGCCGAGCCAGCCGGAGTGGCCGGTGGAGTGCGAGGGGGTGAAGCAGATGCGGTGGTCGCCGGAGTTGGCGGAGGTGAAGGTGATCTTGCCGCTCGATTGTCCGCGGCTAGAGACGATGCGGTGGTCGTTGTCGAAGACTTCCTTGGGGGGTGTTAGATTTGGTATTTCCTCTCAAGTTGGACCGGATTGGGAGCGGAGGTAGAGAAGTAGGAGAAGGAGGGGGGGATGAATTGGGGAGCTTGGGGGAGCAATGGGATGCCATACCTCGACCGAGATGAAGATATTCAGATTATCATTATTGACATATTTATTCTGATCCAGACTAAACTCCTCCGCCTTATACTGCCCAACGACCAACGTATCCTTCGGCAGCCGCTCAAAGAAACACTTCGGGTTCGTGCCCTCAATGTAGAAGTACAGTGACTGCACCGGGACGAGCAGCGTCGCGGCCGCCAGCGAGAGCGCGGGCAGGAAGGAGCGCATGGCTAAGCTGCTTGCTTGCTTGCTGTGGGAGAGAGGCGCTCTGGGGAAGGATCAAGGGAGGCGCGTGTGATGGTCGATGTGAGGACGAGTCGTGGGGGTTGTGCTATTTTGACAGCGGCCACGGTTCCAGATTCCAATCCGCGGTCAGGGGTGTGGAGCCAAAGGTGATTGTGTCACGTGAGTTGGGGTGTGGGTATCCCAGTAATCGGTCGCGGTTGCTTGACGACTTCCTTTAATCTTTTGACACACCAAAAAGGAACATCGGCTCAACCACATTCATTCACGACACAACGAGCTACATTTTATTGTGGCAACCAGTTTAACACCGTCAGAGGGAGTGGGGAATTGAGATATACAGTGTACGCGATCAACACAACGCGCAGCTGCGCATTCAACGATTCATGATGACGTCCCTCGATGTGCGCGACATGCTGGACCTGCCCAATAGTGCAGGCCCGCGCCCAGCAAAGAAACAAAAACTGACAAACGCGAGACCCAATCTGAAGGGCCTCCAGCGCGAGGTTCAGAGCCTGGGGGGGGACAACCCGATCTCGATTGTGCCAGCGGTTCCACAGTTCAAGAAGAGGAGGCTGGTGAGCAGGAAGCCGGCTGCGAAGTGGGAGTTGAAGCCGTTTAAGAATAGTGCGAGGGAGGATGATATGACCTTGAAGCACTGGAGGAGGAAGATTGAGGTGCCGCCGAAACAGGAGGCGCAGGAGGGAGAGGGTGGAGAGGGTGGAGAGGCAGTGGAGGGTGGGGTGAAGGAGGAGGTCGACGACTCGGCATTCGCAAAGTTCAATGTCCAGGTCAACATCCCCAAGTACGACGACGAGCAGTACGAAGCCAAACTCAAGAACGAAGACTGGACCAAAGAAGAAACAGACTACCTAATGCAAACAGCGCGGGACTTCGACCTCAGATGGCCCCTCGTCTGGGACCGCTACGAATACCAGCCCGTTCCTCCCCCCTCCACCGACGGCGCCGAGAGTAGCACCGCCCTCATCCCCGAACTCAAACCCCGCACCCTCGAAGATCTCAAAGCGCGCTACTACGACGTTGCCGCCAAGATGATGTCTGTCCACCGCCCCGTCCAGTTCATGAGCCAAGTCGAATTCAGCCTGCACCAGCTGATGTCGTCCTTCAGCCCCGTACAAGAAGCCCTGCGCAAACGCTTCGCTGAGAACGCTATGTCGCGCAGCTCCGAGGAGCGCCGCGAGGAAGAGAGTCTTCTTATCGAACTCAAGCGCATCATGGCGCGCTCGGAGCGCCTCAATGAGGAGCGCAAGGACTTGTACGCTCGCCTGGACGCGCCGCTCAGCAGCAGCAATGTCGGCATCTATACCACCTCTGCTGGCCTGCAGCAGCTTGTTCAGCAGCTCATGAATGCCGATAAATCCAAGAAGCGGAAGTCGATCCTTGGCCCCGAGGGAACTCCTACGGCTGGCCCGGGCGCGGCACCCGTTGATCGCCGCGATAGCACCGTGCGTGAGCCAGCCGCAGCCACGCCAGCGACGGCCAAGAAGGGCGGTGCGGGCCCGGCGGAGCGACGCAAGCTGAGCGAGGAGGACCAGGTTGTATTCGGTGTATCAACGCACGACCGCCTCCAGAGCGGACCACAGTTCCGCTACGACCGCATCGCCAAGATGGTCAGTAACCGCTCGGCGGTGCTGGCGAGCCGAATCACCAATGTCCTCACTGAACTGGAGATCCCGCCGCGACTAGTGATGCCAACGCTTGAGGTTGGGACGGCGTTCGAGGCGCTGCTGGGTAGTATTAATGTCCTCCTTGACACGCGGAAGGCGTCGGATAAGCTAGATGGAGAGATTAAGCTCGCGGAGGCGCAGAAGGCGGAGAGGGAGAAGAAGAAGGGGAAGAAGAAGGAGGAGGAGGGGGGCCAGGGAGAGGGTGAGATGGAGAAGGAGGGGGAGGTGGAGGCGGAGGGCGAGATTAAGGCGGAGGGTGGGGGGGAGAAGGAGAGGAGTGTGTCGGTGGCCAGGGCGGGGTCGGTGCAGGCTCAGCAGGCGGCGCATAAGAGGAGTGCGAGCGTGTTGAGCCAGGTTAGTGATAAAAGCACTAAGAGGCAGAAGAAGTAGATGGTTTGCTTTTGGGGGGGGTGCTGTATAATAGGGTTGTGCTGGGTTTAGCGATGGTGTGCTGTGGTGTACGAGTTATACACATTATGCTTCGATACTTTGCATGGCCTTTGGGGGGAGGTGGGGACAAGGGAGGTGCATGCATGAGGCTGGGAAAATGCAGGGCTGTATTCGACTATTGCCTCAGCTAGCGATAGACATTGGAAAAGGTGACGGTGTGACCGTCATTCGATCTTGCCATGTCAACAAGTGATAGCAATATATTCCATTACCGCAGCACCTAGCTACTTCAAATACATCCCCCATATCTCGATTCGAGATCCCAATGCGCCGTGTGTGTATTTAGTGCTCACAATCTCCAAAACAAACCTCCACCAACCCTTTCTCTCATCCCATAGCTACCCAACATGCTCCGCCGAGGCTTGTCACTCGATCACCGCGGCCCAGTTCATTGTATACCCTCGCCGCCATCTTACAATTATCGCCACGAGAGAGCTCCAAGTACGTCTTATCCCCATCTCAATCATCGTCGCAATACATCGACTCCGTATCCTCCAACGCCCTCATCACCTCCTCAATCTCCTTCGGGTCACTAATCCCCCACACCCCACCCCCCTTCACCGTATCCTTCCCCCTCATCCCAACCTCCTTCCCCACGAGATTCCTCCCCACCTTCCCCGGCCCAACCCCAATCCAGCGGCGCACCTTCTGCTCCTGGTCGAGGTACTTAATACTATCCCACCACCGCACGGTATCCACACACTGCCTCGTCCATTTATCCTTCAACTCCGCCTTCGACGTCACCGGCCTCGCCGACACATTCGACACTATCTCCATTACCCCCGGCCACATCACTATATCCTCGTCCTCGCGCCCCACCACCCTACTCTTCCCATCCAGCAACCTCCTCATCATGCCACTCGCCGGCTTCATCAGCGGGCTATGGAAGGGGGAATCACTCTTTAGCCGCACAGCTCTAGGATCATGTCCCCCGAAGCTCCGCACGTGCGTCAGCAGCGTCCGGATCATATTGATATTCCCACTCAACACGATCTGGTTCTTGCTATTGATATTCGCAATCGACACCTGCTGAATCGGCGGAACATCCTCCCCGCTATTCGTCTTCACGCCGGCGTCATTGTGGCCGATAAAGTCGTGGATGGCAGCCACGAGAGGGCGCAGGTGGTCCGGCTCGGTGACAAGGGCGATCATGCCGTATTCGCCGCCGAACTCCTCCGAAGCCTTACGGGAGCACTCAACCATGATTTCCGCGCGACGCCGCACCAGATACAGCGAGTCCTGAAACGTAACGTATCCCCCAGCCACAAGGGCAGCGAACTCACCAAGCGAGTGCCCCAGTGTGACATCGCAGCGCGAGGGGGGGTGGAACCCGAACTCCGCCTCGAGGACGCGCAGGATCATGATTGAGGTTGCCATGATGGCGGGCTGGGAGTGGATGGTAGCTGTGAGCGCGCTGTTGGGGCCTTCTTCGATGAGGGTGGATAGTTTGTAGCCCAGGAGGTGGTCGACTTCTTCGATGGTTGGGCCGGCGCTGCGGGGGAAGGCATCGAGCCATGGCTTGAGCATGCCGACTTTTTGGACGCCTTGGCCTGGGGGAAACGCGTTAGACAGGCGCGAGAGAGGGGGGATAGGATAGGCGTACCTGGGAAGAAGAGCGCGGTGCGTGGCCGGCGTTTTGTCATTATGGAGCGCTCCTGCCGCTGTGAACTGGTGTATAGAGGGTGTTGTAGTCCAGACCGGCTACCTTGCCGGCCGGGAATCGCGCTCAAGGTCTCACATCTCAGGATGGCCTCGCTGGCAAATCCTGGCCGAGCAACAGCTAGGCCCTTAGCCAGGGTCCTCATGGCGAGGGATCACAGTTTGGAAATGAGGTGGTGTTCTAATGAGACCATCGCGTTTGCATGGCTGGACGTCGCCTGACGAGGTCGGGATGGATAGCACCGAAACCCCCACGTTTCCGACATGTTAGGGCAGTCAAGGCGGTGGAGCGGATGGGCATCCGAGGATGCGGATGTCCTCGGCTTGGGAATATTGTTGTTCCCCCAGAAAGCTGGAGGAAAATCAATAAGCCACTCGTAAAATAGAGCAAAAAAATATTTATTTCTATAAGCTTTGATTCTGATATTAATTGTCGACTACTAATGGGTCCTACTGTGGACCTTTAGACCGCACGAGTATAGCACCGTGCCCCTGAAGCTGCTCTCAAAAACGTGACCACCTGATAACGTGACACATCCCCAAACACTCCCAATTCCTCAGCCTCAGCCTCGTGCCGCACCACCACAACCCACAACAGCAATGGCAATGGCAACTACGCCCTGCATAGCCTGCATAGGCATAATAGGGAAAGCCGTAAATGCCCCTCCTCCTTTCTCCCCTTCCCCATCTACCCATCTTTAACTAACATTCCCTCCCCAACAGAACAACCCCCTCCACATATCCATCTTCCCCACCTGCCCTCCTCAATCCCCAGGCGGCTTCCCAGAGCCCCTCCTCACCCCGCTGCAGACCTCGCTCCTGATCTCGTCGACGCTGGATATCTTTGAAGCGCGCGCGCGTGCGAATGCGGTGAATGGACAGGGTCTGAGCTCCGACTATGGACTGTTGAAGAATGTGGATGAGCGGTTGGCGATGTTTGGGTGGGAGACGAATACTGGGGTGAGGTTTGTGGTGGGTGTTGATATGAGGGGGAGTGGAGGGGAGAGGGAGGAGGAGGTGAGGAGAGGGAAGGGTGTTGTCGGTGGACTGGGGCTGAGGGAGGGAGAGATGAAGATTGTGAGTTTGTTGCCTGTCATTGGATGTCTGTGGTGGTGTTCAGCTTCGTTGGGGAGGTATATGAATGAGCTGGGGCTAACGTACTATTATAGGTTTTCCGAGCCATCCAGACGGCATATGTCCGCCTCCTCCAGAATCCCTTCTACGAACCCGACGACCACAGCCCGTTGACGGGGCATGGGGGAAAGAAGATCGGGAGTCGACGGTTTTCGGATGAGATGAAGAGGATTGGGGCGAACTGGAAGGCAGGGGCAATGACGCTGTGACTCTGATGACAGGTGCGTTCATTGTGGAGATGTGGGAGTGCTGGTGTTTTGGTATGGGTTAGCATGGCGAGGCGTTATTGGGAAGTGAAGTTTTGGAGAATCTTACAACATGAAGTTGATAAGTTGATCGCCAGCTGGGATATACTCTCGGCATTGCGGTAGAATGAATTCAAGGCTTAAAAAAGCCAAAGGTTTTCCAGGTGTCTTTCAACCTTACTTGACATCTCTTACCTGATTGCGGAAGCGCATCTACACTGCCAATGCCAGTGGTGCAAAGCAGTTTGACTCTTCACTTCTTATTTTTCGGCATACCACCAACTCTTGGAAACGTGTGTACTCTCCTTCCAACTCGATGATACCAAAAGACCATATTTCTTGGGCCCATGTCCTCTCTCAGTTCTTGATCAACTACTTACTTCCTTGCCTCATTACTCGGAAGCTATATATTGCACCATCTGCATTGCCATTTACTTCCTCTGCCTTATGCTCCGATCTCGAAGAGCAACTTCTCTCTGCCTTCCACCAACCTACTCTTACTTCTATTGAGCAGGTGGTTGCTGCAATACTTCGAACATCTACTCCTCTGCCTTCGTCATACATACCAACCCCAGCCCTTCAACAACTCTCACATTGACCTACTCTGTTCAGATTCAGCACAGTGCTGATACAATCAGTTGCACGCTGACTCGATTCTTTACAGAAAAATATCCAGCGCTGAATAACAATTCGACTTCACTTCAAAAGTGGCCCTCATCGGACGTCTGGTAAGTGATAAATACATTCATTATCATGTGTTGATAACTTGGCTTCGCTAGTTGGGATTTCCATCCCACGCCAAAGTTTCAGTCACGACAAATTAGCCATCCCAGTCGCTATCATATATTTTAGCGGGCATAATTTCTGTCCGCTAATTGCGCTGGCGTTACACGTCGCTGCATTACGCTTCTGAGGGGCCTTACTGCTGCAGCATAACTCTCAATGGGATGTGTACACATCAAGAACACTTCTCTTCTCACTGCCATCTTTCTACCTATTTATTTTTGTGCTTCACTCGCATTTTCTCATCTTCCTATCACTGGCCACATCATTCTCATAATTTTCTTTTGGTAACATATGATATCTTCACTTCCTACGGTTGAAGCTCAAGCCTACTTTCAACCACAGGTCCCACATTGTTTGTTCCAGGGTGGACGGTCTCATTCTCACTTTGGCACATAAAGTTTATCAAGCCATATTTTACCTGCTCAGTCTTTTCTTTTCGTGCACATTGGCCAGACCTGCTATTGCGTGCATGTGAACCAGCAGACACTATGACAACCAACTTACACTCTCACTATTAGTCACAATGGCGGACGATTTTAATTTTCTCAACTTTATTGAGGACGGTTCCGAAGCCCCAAAGAACACCCTAAAGGAGACACAGGTCTCGAATTCCGATGCTGAAAACGCCGAGCGCAGAGACTTTTGGGACAAGGTTCCTACCGGCGACAATGGCGCAGAAGGGTCACCCAACTCCAGCTTCAACTCCTCCCCCACGCCTCCGGCCCACCATGGCTTTCCCACTCTAGGTGAAGGACATGCCAAGCAAGGCAGCGGAAAACCTGTCCTGCAGAGGCTCAAAGACGCCAGAACGTATGGCTTCAGAAAGAATGTGGAGAGAAGGGTATTCAAGGGGTCTGGTGCCATGGATTATGATGAGAGTGGCAACTATGATCCCAATGAAGAAGCTGCTGCCAATAGGAGGCCGGCGAAAAAAAAGTCGGCCGTACAGCCCGACGTAGGAATCACCCAATACGACTCCCAAGGTGAAGAAATCTTGCTATCAATTGAGGACGATGTTTCTGCAGAGGAACGCTCTGTTGAGCCGAAGCGTGGAAAAGGCTCGAAGAAAAAGACTGCGGCTGCGGCAGGAAGAAAGAAGTGGAAGGGGAAAGGGAAGGCAAAGGAGTAAGTATATTACATTTCCCGTGCAACAAAAACTAACACACCACGCAGGTCAGAAACAATCGATGAGGCATGCTCAGCATGCAGGCATTTCGGACTTGAATGTAGTATTCTTGATGACCCCAATCAATTTCCTTGCACCACATGTTCCGAGGAAGGCATCCCCTGCGTCGTTCTAAAACCGAAGACCCAAGAGGCAAAGGACGCAAAACAACATGCCTTCGCCATTGCCAGGAAGAATAAGGCGGACCAAAAACGAATGCAAAGGGAGCAAAAGAAGAAAAATGGCAAGAAGATCGTGCAGCTGGCGGCGCAGAGTGCGGCGCCAAAGATCGACCCCAAGAATCGCAAGTACATATCATGCGACCCATGTCGGGCTGGAGAGTTCAATCGCTGTTCATTGAAAACAAAGGCTAATGTCGGCCCTTGTAAACGATGCGTTTCGAGAAAGGTTAACTGCAGCTTTGAGGATAAGGTCATCAAGACGGGGAAAGTCGGGACTAAAAATGGCAAGGGGGGGAAGGCGGCGGCCAGCAAGGCATCTGCCAGGGGTATGAACAACCTCTTCGTGGGCTCTGTGCCGCGCCCTCGCGCGGCGCCGAAGAAGAAGGAGGAACTGCCACAGGGGATGTTCAAAAAGACCATCAAGACCAGGTTCTGCCACCCGATCACCTTCGATGTCAATGTCAACACAACCCCAGCCCCCTTTATGGGTATGAATTCCTTCGCCCAGCAAACTCCATGTCACTTTCACACCACCACCGCATTCCCCATGCTGGGTCTCGGAGAGCCCGTGGAAATTGAAGTCTATGGGCCCAAGGAACCATCCCCGGCCAATCCCTTCGTTTACAAAGAATGCATCCCAAGATTAGCGGCAGACAACGAAGAAGAGGTATTCGATGAATCAGAGGAAGAAGGAGAGGAAATCGAAGAACCGGACGAAAGCGAAGAAGAAAAAGACGCGGAAGAAAGCGAACAAGGCGAACAAGGCCCAGGCCCCAAAAAACCCGAAGAAATAATCTACGAAGACCCAACCTTCGTCTGCACCGACTGCACCTTCGAGCGCCAAAGAATCCTCTTCTGCAAGTCCCACCGCATCCGTGCCGTCGCCGGCCTCAAGCACTCCCGCGATTTCGACTTCAACGACGCCATCTCGAAGATCTGGCGTGACCAGTCCCGCGGGATAGGCTCAAACACGGCCAAGGATATACTGTGGTGCTCTGTCTGTGTCGCACCGGCGTTCTACGAGTGCTGCGTCCCGGACCGATTTGTTGGGGAGGTTGGGTGCGGGCTCAGGCTGTGCGAGGTTTGCGCGCAAGGGCTGTGCGGGGGAGAAGGCAAATTGGAAGGTCTGCTGGACGAGATGGCCGAGGAGCAGGCGCGTAATCCTTTCATGCCGATCCAGAAACGCAGATCCGTGGCCCAGCAGGTGTCGCTAGACCTCCTGATCGACCGGGCAGGCCGCGATATGTTCAGGTATGAAGACGGTATCAGGGCCGACGCGGGGTTCTTGACCAACCGTGGCGAATTGAAGCTGTGGATGAAGTCAGAGGCTGTAGCGGGCCCTAATGAGTATGAGGAGCCAGAGGCTAGGATGGGCGAGGCTATGGGCGCTGGAGCGGCTGGTGACGTGAGGTGGGGTGGCTGGGGTGAGGGAATGCGGTTGAATGGGGGACGTGATGAGACGTTTGAGGAGTATGATTTGAGGATGAATTTGGAGAGTGGAAAGGCCGAGCAGGCGAACCCGGCTTTTATGAGCGTGGCCCCATCAGTATCGGCGGGTACTGACGACTGGGCCCTCTGAAGGGATCGCGGGGGGATTTAATTTGGTGTTGCTGTTTTTCGAGCCGACTTTGTCTGGGGCAGGTTGCTGGAAGATGGAGTGGGGGGTTGGACGAGTGGATGGAGAGAATTATGGTGCTGATAGAGGGGATCGTTCTGGCTTGGTTCATTTGTTTGGGAGTGGTGGGGGAACTATTTTTATCTGGTTCTGGTATCGTGTCGAGGCTGATCATCAGGTGGTTCTCACCAGTGCACTTGGTCTTGCTCTGGCCAGCATCAGTTTTGGCGGCTGGATAAAGGCCCTAGGAATGCAGCTCCTCTCGGAGAGCGTTAGAACCTAAGCTGCAATGCAGTCTGCTGGGTCCGAACTCCGAGCTTCGACTCTAAACCGCAACCGTTGGTGGGTGCAGAGGATATCGGAGATATAAAATAGGCGGATATTACTTCAACGCGGGCATTCCCATGATACAGACATTAAGCTAATGATTATTGCGACAAAGCGCACATCGATTATATTTATTATATCAGATAATTAAAGCTGTTCAAAATATCCCCCCTCTCACCGTGAAAGATATGTCGTCCCATCCATCACGACATCTGTCTCTTGGGCCGTTGTCTCAACATCTCCCTTCTCAGATTCTCCCAAATCTTCATTTGTATGCGCCATCGCGACAGAGCCCTCAACCCAAGATATCAGACTTCACGGAACACCACGCTTCGCTGCTGCCCTTATAAGAGAATCTATGCCCATGACTACTGTTTCTCTCCTGATACACTATCTGTATGCGACTTTATGAATTCTTAGTTACGGAGTTAGAGAGGAGAGTAGTGGACATTAGGCAATCATATTGTTGCCGACGCGCTGCCGATGCGCACCGAAATATGCCCAACGCTTACAAGGTCCCGAATTTTTTGAAAACAGTAACAACGGAATTAGCTGCTAACACGGAGATAAGCTCTATTATATTTCTATAAGTCAAGATATAGTTTCACATATAGTCTGGTGATATGATTAAGAGGGGAGCAGTTATTTTTTTCAAGTGCTAAAGTGAGACTAATTCATAGGTATATGGTTTTTCACATAACTTTCGTCACACATAATTACGACTCTAATTTAAAAAGTAGATTCTCTATAGTTAGAATGACCAGCTTGTAAAACGCAAGAAACTGATATATAGCTTTAAGTAATCTAGGTATCGAAGCTCCTCAACAATGGGCGTATAAAAACCAGCCTTCCAAGCAACTTCTCATCCACCACCCTCTTACTTCTGCACCCCCTTCCCCGTCAAAAACCTCCCAAACCACTCCAACGACTGCTTCTGCAACTCCACCGCACTCTTCGTCTGCCCCTCATCCTTCGGATCCGTCCTCACCTCAAACCCATGTTTTGCGCCCTCATACACCCTAACCTCACTCCTCTCCGCCCAGCAACCCCTCAATCTTCCTCACATCCTCCCAATCACCATATCCACATCCCCAATCGCCACCGCCAGCGGCCTGCAGACCTTTTGAGCAAACCATTGCCATCTCTTCACCGCCGCTGCAGTATCCAATCTCGATAATGAGTGCTAACGCGACAAAAAAGACGTCTATACCAGCACTACCTTTCCAAAGAGCTCAAATATCCCAAACAATAGCTAATTATATCAAATGTCATTATTTGCACCAAACACAATCCACAGACACAGCTAATCGCCATGTTTTTCTCCTCACCGATGATTCCCAACAATGGCGGCACCATCCTGTAAAAACTGCCTTACAGGCTACATGAAGACTGAAAAACCTACCGGCACTGTGTCAACAATCCACCGGCTAAACACCTACGTCGCTACGCCCCCAAATGCCCCCAAATGCCCCCAAAGGGCTCATTGTCATGATTCCTGATATCTTCGCGTGGGAAACAAACAACAGCCGTCTCCTCGCCGACAGCCTCTCCCAAGAGGCGATTTCCTCGTCTACCTCCCAGATTTCATGAATGGTTTTGCCTTTTCCGCCACCAACCCCCCATTTTTAACACCCTGTACTAAACATATATAGGCACCGCACCACCCCCCAGCACATGGAACTAATGGACTCCCTCCTCGGTCCCTCGCCACCACCATCTTCTACAAACCCATCTGGGCCGTCCAATTCGCCTGCGCCGCCATCCCCTTCATAGCACGCAACCGCGACGCCGTCGTGCGCCCCCGGATCTACGATTTCCACCGCTCTGTGCGCGCCGACGCAGCCACCGCACACCTCGGGTTAGGGTGCGCGGGGTACTGCTGGGGCGGTAAATACACAATCCACCTCTGCCAGGAAGATGGGATGGTCAACGCCGGGTTCGCCGAGTAAGATGGCGTTTCCGGAGGATTGAGTATCAACAATTAATTAAAGTTATAAGACTATAAACTCTATGAAGGCATATATGACCATATCTATAGTATGTAATTCGGGAACTTTAGAAATCCAGCTGTTCTTCGGTGTCGTTGCGACAAGATACCTACTATAAATGCTCGTGTCCGTCCAGCTAAAGAGGCCGAATAATAGAATCGCCGGCCATGGTATCTTCGCTACCACATAATCCCCTTCCACTCCCTAAACGAGCTCGCAAATGAAGTACTCACAGACGTAGATTGCGATGGCGATGGTGATAGTAGAAAATACGGTTTGGAGCTGCATTTCGTACTTGTACAGTACAGTTCAGTCTGCCACAGGGTGCATAACGAGACTGCACCGCTCGGCCGTTCTAGCCATCCACAGCACCAACTCAATTGACCATTTCGTAGGCTGCCGCCAGCCCTTCTCCACCCTCCTCAAGTTCCATCCTCACAGCTTACAGCTCCGACTTCACTGGCTCAGCCGCCTTCTTCGCAATCTCCTTGAGAACATCACCCTCCAAAGTCTCGGGCTTCTTCGTGCTTGCCCACCTCTCGACAACCTTCCCCTCCCTGCTAATCAGGAACTTCTCAAAGTTCCACTTCACGCGCTTCATGCCCATCAACCCCGGCTTCTCGCTCTTCATGTACTCCCACAGCGGATTGGCATTATCGCCATTGACCTCAGTCTTTCCGAAGATAGGGAATGTAACGCCGTAGTTGATCTGGCAGAACTCCTGGATCTTGTCGTCGGCTGCGGGCTCCTGGCCGCCGAATTGGTTGCAGGGGAAGCCGAGGACGACGAACTCGCCGGGGTGCGACGCTTCGATCTTCTGGTAGAGGGCTTCGAGGCCGCCGTATTGGGGGGTGAAGCCGCACTTGGAGGCGGTGTTGACGATGAGGAGGACTTTGCCGGCGTAGGCAGAGAGGGGTGTGGGTTCGCCCTTCTCTGTTGGGGGTTAGCGACGATTGTATGACGGAAGTGGCAGCGCGCGGTAAATATGATGATAGGGACGCCTGGGTAATGCGATATGGGGGAAAATTGGTGTTGTCGCTGGCGCAAAGCAGACATGTGAAGGATGCGACTTACTGTTGAGCGGCTTGAAGTCGAAGACGGAGGTAGCTGACGCCATGTTTGATATGTTTCTTTTACGACTATGTATATGCGATTGGGTATTTGTAGGATATAAAGCAGTAATAGGGTTGTAGCTAGCAGTGAATAAAGATGCTTGGTGGCGGGAGTTGTCACCCCTCATGCGGGCCCGTCGGCATTTATATAAAGATGGCAAGCGAGACTGTGGACCGCGGCTCGTCCCTCCACCATAACTTCTTACAAAGCTGGCCGGCTGTAGATTGGGCCTGAACTGTCGCAACATGGTTTCGGAGGTTAAAGCGGAGGTTACAAATCAAGTGGTTCCTGGAGTAACATTAACAATCGTTATTAGGACCTGGCCTTCTTGTCCATATATTTGACATGTTCATTGTTTACAGAGAGAGAGAGAGAGAGAGTCTGCGATTTGTGACGGTCTCTTATCGGCCATCACGTGACCGCATAATTTTACGATAAGAATTATGGTAAGTTATGCGTTGTGGGAGATAAAAATCGTGGAACAGGCTCCAAGCCCACAAGCAAGCCACATCACAGCTTCATAGCACACGGGATGGGCGTCCACTCTCGACGTCCATTGGCCTACGGTGTGCTGACGGCGTCGAAGATGGCAGCTTCTACCTAATAGCACCAAGGCAGAGTATGCAAGCCGTCCTAGTCACACCAACGGGGAGTAGCATCGCTCCCTCATTCTCTCACCGCATAGCGTCTGTGATTGCTTCATTCCCGTGCTTGATAGCGGCTAGAGTCATATTTCAGGAGGATCAAGAGGCATTAGCTTCATGCATGGCCACGGTTGCCTGGCTGGACCAGCCTTGAGGCGGCTGAGCTGTGGGGAGAGACTGTGGGTGAGATCAACACAACTCCAACGACAAGCCCCCAAACTCTATAAAGTCTGGACTCCCTCGTACCTTCCTTCCTTCTTTCTTTCTTTATTTTCTCATACTCGTTCACCATTCTTTTGGTGAACTCTTTTGCCGCTTTTTCCACGTCTTGAGCTGTGCTCTGAACTCCCAATACCACTTCTTCCTCATCTTATACCTACTCTCATCCTTTCTCACAACAACACTCCCCCGCAACCATGGGTGAATCAAGTGACAAGAAGCCCGAAGGTGAGGGTGCCAAGTATGTCATCGTGAAGCCAGAGCAGGAATCGGCGACACCGGCCACCTCCAGCGACAATGAGACCAAGGAGGAGCTCCCGCAATGCCCGGAGATCCTCTACAAGGTCCAATACAAGGACTTTGGTGGCGAGATCAAGGGTACCAAGGACCTCACTGCCCCATACAAGATGAAGAAGACTGCATATAGCGATCTCGGTATTCCCATCCTCGAGGTCCTCTACAGTGTGACCGTCTGGTTCCCAACACTCTACAAGAATGGACGTAACAACAAGAAGAGAGAGGAGGACACTCCCAAGAACATGGATGACTTTGACGAGAAGTCCATGGAGGAGAAGGAACTCATCGTCCACTCGGAGCCAATCATCAAGGCTCTCCGCTCCATCGTTGATTACTACCCTGGCCAGTCTCTCCTCGGAAACACAATCTCCATCAAGGAGCCATTCAGCATTCTTGTCCACTTCCGCAAGGAGATCGATGAGTATCGGGAGTCTTGCGATGATGCAGAGACGTATCACCACATTGGCGTCCTGCAGAAGTACCTCGAGGACAACCTCGGCGACAAGATCCTCGAGGAGGATGAGCGCTACATGCGCCCAACTCCTGTTGCGACATTTGAGATGCTTTGGATGTTGTTCAAGCCAGGAATGGACGTCTACGCAAACATCGACGACCAGCGTGGCGGTTTCGTCGTGCAGTCATGTACCCCAACTGCGGACGTCAACAAAGCCACGAAAATGGGGCAGCTCAGTCCATTGAAGATCATGATGTGGTACATGGACTTCGATGGGCGCTACTTAGGCCGCAGACAGCATGAAGTGATCATCGTTCCCTTCGAAGGAGAGCGCGAAATCACTTCTCTCAAGGTCATCCCAGCAATGTACCTAGACTCCGATCTCGAGGTTTCTCCTCGCCAGAAACTGGAGGACCGTGGTGAGAAGTTCTACAAGATGTTGATGGGCCGACAGATGGATTACAAGGGTTACAGTATGGCAGCTAAGCAGCGGCCAAAGCGTTTCCACGAGGGCCGCGTCGTCGTCGACCAGGGATCGTTCTACACATACGCAGGTTGGGAGGAGACTGACATTCACCCGGCTCCAAGTCTGTGCGTCGACGACGACAACTCGGGTATCCTGGCTGACATGCACTACGACTGTAACTGCAGCGAGTGCATGGAGAAACGCCGCGCCGCATCCGGGAGCACGAAGTGGGGAACTTACGAGAACATCGACCCCCAAGAGACGCCATCCCTCGAGACCGTCAAGGATGGCGTCGTCTCCCGCCACCGCTACTTCCTCTGCCCCCGCCGCATCATGGGATTCGACCTCAAGTCCAAGAAGTGGCAAGCCCTCGACGTCGACTTCTGCCGCGAGCCCAAGATCAAGACCGAAGCCATCGAGAACCTCGTCCTCCCCAACGAGAAGCTCGGCATGATCAAAGCCCTCGTCCACAAATACACCACCTCCAAGAAAACAAACCCGTCCAAGAACGAGACCACCTGGGCCGCCGACCCCATCCCCAACAAAGGCGAAGGCCAGATCTTCCTCCTCCACGGCCCTCCCGGCGCCGGAAAGACCTTCACTGCCGAGTGCGTCGCGGAATTCACATCCCGCCCCCTCCTCTCCCTCACCTGTGGCGACATCGGAACCGACGAGTTCCGTGTCGAGGAGAACCTCTCGAAATGGTTCAAGCTCGCTGAGATCTGGGGCGCGGTCATGCTCATCGACGAGGCGGATGTCTACCTTGAGCGTCGTGAGGTCAACGAACTCACCCGCAATGGTCTTGTTTCGGTATTCCTCCGCGCTATGGAGTACTACCGCGGTATCCTATTCATGACCACCAACCGCGTTGGACACTTCGACCCAGCCTTCTTCAGCCGTATCCACGTCTACATCGGGTACCCACCCCTTGACGCCGTAGGACGCAAGCGCATCTGGCTCCAGTTCTTCGCGAAGCTAGAGCGCGAGCGCGGCGACGACGTGTCTGTCCGGGCTGCGGCGAAGAAGTACATCCTCAGCGACGACGTGCTTCGCGACACCGAGTGGAACGGTCGCGAGATCAGGAACGCGTTCCAGACTGCTGTTGCGCTCGCAGAGTACGAAGCTGACCAGAAGCACAAGGTGGATAATAAGACGACACCGTTAGAGATTGAGCTGCGCCAGGACCATTTCGAGAAGGTGGTGGAGATGAGCGATAACTTCAAGAAGTATTTGGCTACTGTGGGGCCGGAGGAGGGGTCGGAGATGTTTAAGGCGAAGGGACATGGGGATAGAGGGGATGATAGCTTGTTGTAGAGAATTAGATTTACTGCGCGGGGAGTGGTGGATCGGATGTGTATTTTAATGAATAACGAGATGATATATTTTTAAGTCCAATTGCTTTTATTCAGCGTGATACGATTTTTTTCTCTCTCTAGATCAACCATCCATCATCATCTCATGTTCGCCCCCTCAAAGCCTCAAATTTATCTACTTTGAGCTCAAATCACCTCTTCATTTTATCTTCTTCCCTTAAAACCTCAAATCCCATCCAATCTTCGGCCCAAGAACAGGCAACTCATCCGCCACACTCTGCACATCCTTATCCCCCCGTCCACTAACACAAAGCACCACATCCTTCCCCTTCCCCAACCTCTTTGCCACCTCCACCGCCCCCCAAACCGCATGCGCCGTCTCCAGCGCCGGAATAATCCCCTCAAACTGCGACAACGCCCTGAACCCCTCAAACGCCTGCGCATCCGTCGCCGCCAAAAACGTCGCGCGATCGCTGTCCTTCCACGCGCTCAGCTCGGGGCCGACGCCGGGGTAATCAAGACCGGCGGACACGGAATGCGTGTCTTGGATCTGTCCATGCTCGTCTTGAAGAACGTAGGTGCGGACACCGTGGAGAATGCCCTTGGATCCTCCGCTTAGCGTTGCAGAGTGGCGCGGGGTATCGATTCCGTCACCCGCGGCCTCGACGCCGACGAGCTCCACGCTCGGGTCCGCGGAGAAGGGGAAGAACATGCCTGTGGCGTTCGAACCGCCACCGACGCACGCCACGACGGCGTCGGGCAGCTTGCCGCGCGCCGCCTGCAGCTGGGTCTTTGTCTCGTCACCGATCACGGATTGGAAGGTTCGCACCATCGTGGGGAAGGGGTGGGGTCCGATCGCCGATCCCAGGATGTAGTGCGTAGTGTCCAGGTTCACGACCCAGGAGCGCATAGCCTCGTTGACGGCATCGCGGAGGGTGCGCGAGCCTGCCTCGACGGCCACGACGCGCGCACCGAGGAGCTTGATGCGGAAGACGTTCAGGGCCTGGCGACGCACGTCCTCAGCGCCCATGTAGATGGTGCATTTCATGTTGAACTTCGCGCAAACAGTCGCGGTAGCGACACCGTGCTGGCCCGCGCCAGTCTCGGCAATGATCTCGGTCTTGCCAAGGCGGCGCGCAATCAGGATCTGTCCAAGGGCGTTATTGATCTTGTGGCTACCGGTGTGATTGAGGTCCTCGCGCTTGAGCCAGATGTTAGCACCGCCGACGTGCTCGGTCAGGCGCTCAGCGAGGTGCAGGTGGCCTGGGCGGCCGATCCAGGGGTAGTATGAGCGGTACTCCTCCCAGAACTTGGGGTCGTTCTTGGCCTCAGCCCAACACTGCTCGAGCTCGGAGAGGCAGTCCATCAGCGACTCGGGGACGTATTGGCCGCCAAATTCGCCGAAGCGAGAGGGGATGTGGTTTGGGTTTGCGGCACCGTCGGCGTTCAGCGCGACGATTTGGTCGGCTAGACCGACTTCGCCTTCGGGGCGGGGAGGGACGACGGCGTCGACTTGAACCTGATCTCCCGAAGGCTCTTGGGCGCTGTGTACAGCCTCGACGATTCCGATTTCACGGGTCTGGCTGTCAACCGGAGCTGCTCTCCTTCCGGAAACGGTGGCACAGTAGTTCTCGACCGCCTTGGCTCCCTGTCCTGCTGGTGCGTTACCAAGTTCGTTGATGATCTGGCTTCCAATCACGACACCATTGGCGATCTTGGCAACGGTGACGAAGTGGTCTCTTGTGCTGACACCGAATCCAACGGCTGCCGGCTTGCCACCAGAGTACTCCTTGACTCGTGCTAAGAGCTTGGGGATACCTGTGCTCAAGGTGCCTGTAGCTCCAGTGACGCCCATTCTCGAGACGACATAAACGAACGAAGTAGCGAGTCCGCATAGGAGCTTCATGCGCTCATCTGTTGTGGATGGGGCAATTAGGGGAACGTATGAGAGTCTATGATGCTGTTAGTAGCTGTTATAACATCCGCTTGGACAGACACTGACTCTGCTTTGGTGCAAAAGTTTCTGAATGTGACGGCCTCCTCAGGTGGCAGGTCAACAATAATGAAACCGTTGATGCCAGCCTCCTTACAGTCCTTCAATAGTCTCTCCTCTCCGTAGCTCAGGATCGGGTTATAGTATCCCATGAACAGGACGGGGACTGTCAGTCCCTTCTTTCTCGCATCGCGGACCAGTTGGAGCACCAAGCTGACCGTAACCTTGTTTTTTAAAGCGATCTGAAGCTCAGTCAGCGGCGTAACAGCAGTCCAGTAGGTCTGTACGAACGGTATTCGACTTTTGGATAGTTGGTCCATCAGCAATGGGGTCTGTGAAGGGAATTCCGAGTTCAATAATGTCTGAGTGGGAATATTAGCATTGGTCGCTCAATTTACAATGAAGTCATAACATACCTGATCCACCGGCTTGCAGCCCAAGCATAATGTCAACACATTCCTCTACAGTAGGATACCCAGCGGTGAAATATGTAACTAATGCCGCCTATATATCATGTCAGCATCAATTCACCGCTCTCATAGTCTGTGCTCGTTGAGACTCACTCTCCCCTCCTTCTTACACTGTGCAAAGGTCTGTTTAAGGCCCTCCATTTTAGCTGCCAATTATTTTTATGAGTCAATTGAAGTATATGAGCGAGATTGAGGTAAGAAACTCTCGTATGGAGGAAAAGGGTTGTTTATATGCAGGTGTCCTCTCTGTTGTGAGTCAAACCAGCCCATGTACGAAATATCCGAAGTCCCCCTCCCTCCATCCCACCACTATCGACCACAAAATACGTTTCACCGCCCCGGCAGAATATTCAATAGGCTAACGCCCGGCCCGGCTTCAGCCTTGCCCGATTACCATCCATAACGAATTACCCCGAACACACGCATTACCGATTCAAGAAGCAACATTCCTTTTGTACGGGTATTAGCAAGCCTTATAATATACCGATGAGTAGGCAGCTTCAATCTAGTCACACAGCTATGCCTCATCTCCTCCGCCTCAACCCGGCGCCCTACCGCCGCCTCTTCTCGACATCCTCCGTTCGTCCCGCCTTCGCGACTGGGCCCTCCCCGCCACGTCTCCCGCCCAAGGAGCAGGAAGAGTTCGAAAGGCTGCAAAAGGCCTCGACGGGTGCCTTCTCGACACCGCGTGCGACACCACAAATAAACCAATCCCCGGCGTCGAAGCCGCAGGTCAACCAAAGCCCGGCAACAGGAGAGTCATCGGATGCCCTTGCGGCTAGGATAGAGGCTACTGGCAAGGGAGAGGAGCTTCACCCTGATGTTCGCAGAGGGGCGAAGCCGGAATTTGAGGGGGAGGTAAATCCGAAGACGGGGGAGGTAGGAGGGCCGAAGAATGATCCGCTGAAATGGGGAGGGGAGGCGGATTGGAGTTATAATGGGCGGGTGACGGACTTTTAATCGCATGCATGTCGTTACGTGTGGGAATACGACGAGCTGAATGATAATGGGGAAGGCATTGTCGGAGCGTATTTGTATGAACATGCCTGAAAGTGCTGTATAGATGCTGTATATATATCAGTTTTCTCCAGCGAAATAGAAATCACATGCATTTCAACATAACGCTCGGAATGGCACAAAGATGCGAGGCAAAACTCCCCTTCACTTTTGAAAATCCAAAATGGCACGTTTCCACTGTACATATGCCTACCAGAGCTTTGAAATATCCCCTGCAACCTTACACCAACAAAGCGCCTGAAATTTATCAAAACACCCCCAAAAACTTGTCCTCTGATCTATTACTTTAAAAAGTAGGCTCCTCCAAAATCTACCTCAAACTAGAACGCTGGCTTTCCATACCAAAATTTCATATTTAATCCGTGGGTGCGTGCGTGAACAGGAAAGAAACACTCTCTCCGTTGTGAGTCCTGCGGATGGCCTCAGCCAACGTAGGGCTGATGTCGATTGTCTGCAGCTTCGCGCACGACTCCTCCTTGCCTTGCATGGGGACAGTGTTGGTAGTCACAACCCTGCTCAGCTTGGACTTGTTGATGATCTCGATGGCCTTTCCGGACAGGATACCGTGGGTGACGATAGCAACAACCTCCTTTGCGCCGTGGGCCATAACTGTCTCGGCTGCCTTGGCCAAGGTGCCACAAGTATCGGCCATATCGTCCACCAAAATGGCGGTCTTGTCAGAAACGTCACCAACCAGGACCATGCGCGACACCTCATTGGGCCTTGCACGCTCCTTGTGGATAAGAGCGAATCCAAGATCCAACCTGTCGGCAATGCTCGTTGCCCTCTTTGCACCACCCGCATCGGGACTGACGACAACACAGTTCTTGACATCCAGGTTCTCCCTGATCCACCTCAGGGTGCTGGGCTCAGCATATAGGTTGTCGACAGGGACGTTGAAGAAGCCCTGGATCTGGGAGGCGTGCAAGTCCATCGTGATGACGTGGTTGCAGCCAGCGGTCTGGAGCATGTTGGCGATGAGCTTCGCGGAGATCGGTGCACGGGACTTGTCCTTCTTGTCTTGGCGCGCATACGGGAAGTTGGGGATGACGGCGGTAATGCGGCGCGCAGAGGCGGTTTTACATGCGTTGATCATTATGAGGAGTTCCATGAGGCCGTCATTAATATCTCCCGGGGCGGTGGATTGGAGGATGAAAACTCTGAGGTGTTAGAGTACTGCCAACTAGAGGAACAAAGCCGTAGGAATAAGACAGAGTCATACCATCTTCGTCGCGAACAGACTCTCCGACTGTGACTGATGTCTCTTGATTCGAGTAGTTCAGGCTCATAGTCTTCGCAAGCTCAATACCGAGGCTATGCGCAGTCAGCAACGTGCCCATCCACGCTCACCGGGTTTGGGCGCTGGTGTGCCTTACCGGTCGGCAACCAAGCGGGCAAGCTGAGGATGGCTGTTGCCAGTCAACAGCTTAATAGAATTCGTCGCCATTTTGTATCGGTGCGTCGAGGAGAATTCGTCCGAGTTTCGGGGAGATCCGTGACGTGGGGTGTCGGGAAGCTGCCCGGGATATAGGGTATGGCAGCAGGGTTTATCCAAGAGCTCAATTCTTCAATAAAATATATCGAGTGAGAAGATATGCAACTCTGTGATGTGGCGTGGATGAGAAGCCCGGATTACAGGCTATGGTGTGGGGTAAAATGTTCCAGAAGTTTGAAGCTGAACTTGCGGGACAAAAGTTGTCAAGACAAAAATTAGCGCGGAATTCGATCCGCCGAGACGATAAGCTCCGAGACAGTACGCGATTGAATATGGAATCCTGGTCGACTTATTTGCTACTGCTATTACTGTAAGTTCTACGGAGTATATTTGGGATTTAGCTCCATGTTTTTAACTCTGCGTAGATAATCTGGTAACCTCCTTTCTGCAATGGCCCTTGCTTGCATTCCAAGACTTGCAAGCCTTTAGACACCGTGCTGTATGTACAATTCCACTAGTTAACCCGTCATATGCCTATTAAATCCAGTTTGCGAGGGTCTGGGGTAAATTAGGAGCGGGGCTGTCGCAGCAGCTTGAAGGCAACACGTTCGACATGCTGAAAACAGTCAGTGGAGTAGTTTTGGATGGATGTGGGGCCGGGCACCAGAGAGATATTATGTCGGTTGGATCCAGCACTCATAACAAAGGCCTATGGTGTAGAACCTGCGATTGATATGCACCCGGCGCTACAGAAGAACATAAACAAAGCCGGGCTCGCTGGGAAATACGATTAGCCACAGCACTTGAATGAATCATGGGATTTTGAATGCCCACATGGGTAAACAAAGGGATCATAATTTAATATTTAACATGCCAATGCTCATTTTTGTTCTCTCACGCCAAGAAGCCGGACTGATATCATCAAATAAGACGCCTTTGCTGAAATGTATGCCATGAATATCTAGACCCTACATGCCAGTATCCTCAGTACAGAGTGGGCCAAGGCGACTCATATATGGGACTTTCTTTCGAATAGCTCATTCCTGCCCATTCCTGCCCTTCTCCCAGCCACAAACAATCTAAGCCTTGGTGCGCATGGAAGAAGCGCGGCGCTTGCGGAGATCAGCCTTCTCGGCCTTGACGTCGTGGACACGCTTGGCGAGGATGGCGGCGTACTCGGACTAGTAGATCATTAGTATAACGCTCTTGCGGTGTATTGATATTGGAATACTCACAGCAGCATCCTTGGTCCTCTCGGAGTTGCGGCGCTTGAGCGCAATGCGGTGGCGCTTGTGCTGGAGGCGTTGTGGGGTAACCAGGCGCTGGATCTTTGGTGCCTTGGTGTATGCCTTCTTGCCCTCGCCCTTAGGCTGGACCTCGCGGCGAATGACGAACTTGCGGACCTATAGTTGAAAATTCCGTTAGCCTATGTTCTGCTCACACTCTGTACCGTTTGCACGGACAGGCGATGAAGATGGACAAACGTACATCATCATCCTTGGTGAGACCGAAGAACTTGCGGATCTTGGTGGCGCGCTTGGGGCCAAGACGCTTGGGGTGGACGGTGTCGGTGACGCCTGGGATGTCGGCCTCGCCCTGCTTGACGATGGAGAGAGCAAGGACGGAAAGGTCCATGGCGACGATGCAACCGCGGACGGACTTGCGCTTACGCTCACCGGTGCGGCGGGGGCGGTAGCAAGAGTGTCCCTCGGCGAGGAGAAGGCGGACACGGGTTGGGTGCATGACACCCTGCTTCATGGGGAAACCCTGCTTGTCGTTGCCTCCGGTGATCTTGAAGATGTAGCCCTTGAACTCATCTCCGACGGAGTCTCCGGGAACCTCAGCGCCCATACGCCTGCGATATGTTAGATTCGTTCATTCCAATGAGATTCGAAATATCGTACTTCTCCATGAAGACACGGAGTCTGCGCTCGTCGTCGATCTCGACCATCTTCTGGCTGCCATTGGCAGGCTATCGTAACGTCAGTATATCGTCCATTTGGTCAAAATAGCATTTTCGCATACGTATGAGATATTAAGCTTCATGGCCGGCTAAAGAATTTGTCGAGAGGCCGGTGGTTGTTGATGAGGTCGCGATCGGGATCAAACAAGAAGGGAATCAATTTTGCGAAATTCGTGTGTGTGCTCGCATTTTGCGCTAGTTGTGGGAATAAGCGAGCCAAATTTCGGAGCTAATTTTCTGGGCTAGTGCTTGATTCGGAAAGGGCTAAAAATATATGACTAAGCAGCATAGTGGGTAACGTGAGTCGTGGCGTAACTCGGGGGATTTACCTCGCTCACCTTCGATAATTGCAAATAACTCAACGATGGTTCGCCATAAAAGCCTTCCTGCTGCTGAGCGCGAAACTTTAATAGCAAAAGCTGTAATAGATATCCAATCTGGGAAGTATAGGAGTGCATATCACGCTGAGCAAGTGTTAGGGCTGCCAAAGAGTTCTGTGACACGTCGCGTCAATGGAGGTTTGACACGCTCCCAAGCCCGCCAGCAACAGCAGAATCTCTTAGGTGCGCAAGAGCAGGTACTTCTGAAGTGGATTAAGGGCCTTACCATTAGCGGTTACTCTCTAGGGCATCGGTTGTTGAAAGAAATAGCTGAAGAACTCCGCTCATATCGGTCACTTAATTTTGACGACGCGACACCGAACTCACTTCTACCCTAACTTCGATTTACCCTTCGTCGCGACTAGGTACCACGATTCATACAGTGACATTCTTACCTTTAAGTCGCCATTAGGCGACGGATTGAAACTGTACGCATGGATGGCGCGACAAAACCAGTGCTTAACACATGGTTTAATGCATACACATGGGCGGTTTAAGAGTTCGGGATCACGTAAGAAAATACATATAACATAGATGAATCTAGATTTTCAATTAGGACAATGAATCTACTTGGATTATACTAGATTCTACACTTCGTATAAAGCATTAAGCGCATCCTAGGCGTTAGGAATTGGTTTCTATAGTAGAGTGTATATGTGTAGATAGAACCATTTGTAACGCTGACTTCTAAACGATAGAAGACACAGAGGTTTCTTGCGTAAGGTTGACTTGACAGAGGAGGCAGGGGATTAGACACAAAGGCTTTCCAAGTAACACGTTACAGTATTGTAAAGACTACTATATTGAGTTGAGCACGAAGCTCCTATCTAAGGAAATACTATCTACTTATATAGTGGCGTCATGCCTCATGGGTAATCTGGATAGTTGGCAGATAGCTAGATATTCAGGATAGTTCGTGGATAGCTCAACTATCCAATATCCACTAGTTTCTGCAACTATCCATTAGCCCCGTCACATGGCAGCCTACCCCGCTTGCCCCTTGTGACTCACACGTCACGTTACTAGGCCCTGGCCCTGTAACCATGACATCATATTACTGTAGCCGTAACACTAGGTCCTTGTAATGACCAGGGCACCCAGCTCACAGTAATAGCATATGAGAGTGCGAGTCAGAGGCTAAACGGATGCTATCCTATAGGTCTACTACGAAGGATACAAAAAAGATGATGGGGAACCCCCGTCAGTCGATATTCTCAAGTATCCCAAACCCATCCGACTCGGTTCCGACTTGGTTAGGCCACCCAAATGATCACACGTGACCCCGCGGCTACCCGGAGTCTACTCCCTAGAATGAGAGACGAGAAGGCATCCTTACACTACCCCCCTCCTGAGAGAGTGCTTTGTCCGCAAGGCACGCGGCTAGTATCCTGTCTGCAACGTCTCCGAATCGTCTCCGTATCGTCTCCGTGAACGGAGCGTTTCTTGTTATCATAATGTTGGCTGATAATTGCGTCCGGAACAACTTCGTTTGTCGTGCGCATCGGGAAGGTGCTTTGTTTGCCACCATAGTCATCCCGAGGTGGTATCGCGTTAGGGTCCGTGTGGCATGCGAAACTGGAGTTCGCTTTTGTTGGATCTCACGTTCGTTCTTGGGGTCCGAAACAGTACCGGAAGGTGTCCGTTACCCGTTTGAGTAGAATTTTCGTAAAACGTGAAAGAAGAAGTGGCCGCGCTAACCCGATTCGGTGTTCATTGTTGTAAGCCAACATTTGAGTATTTCGCTTCGCCCACTTCCTCTTGTTTTTACCTTACAACAACAACGCCAGCAACCCTCCCGCCCGAGACCAGTAAGTGGCCCCTCCCCGTCCGTTTGTTTATGATACTGATAGATTGTATAGTATCCTCCAATCCAAAGAACGAGTAGGTGATGGGAGCGCGTTGGCGCGCTGGTGATAACTTGGGCTTGGCTAACGGAATCGCAGATTCAATTCAAAAAGAAAGAATCGAAGATGCCGGTTCCGACCCCCTCTGGGGCCCTTACAGTTGCCTTCCGTGTGCTCTGTTTGCGCTGCCTTCAGGCCAAAGCCTGTGGGATCCAGTCCCATGACTGCGTCTGGTCCTCGACCAGTTCGAAGTGTGGGTACTGCACCGCGCAGCACTCGCCTTGCGTCCCGGTAGGTTTTCTTCTGGGGTTCGGTGTTTGGTTTGGTTGGCCGTTGCTGACTTTGGTGGAAGCTGCCCTGGTTCCTCGGGGAAGAGTTTGCGGCCCTCCTGGCCCGAAGAGGCCACCCACCTCGTCCCTGCTGACGTCGTCGCCACCGCCACCGAGGCCAATCGGGTGGCCCTCCTGGCCGCCCAGAGCATGCCAAAGTTCCGCTCCGAGGCGGAGCGTGACCTCTACGAGGAGGCACGTGCCACTCGGGCTGCCCTCGAGTTGGGGCTGGCCGTGAGTAGACCCCCTTCCCCTCGTGACTCGGTGTGGTTCCGATGCTGACTCTGGGCAGCAAATTCGGTCGTCGCTGCGCCGTCTCCGGACGGAACAGGAGAGCGTTCCTGCTCTCTTGGGGGAGTTGGTGGCTGCTGTGGGCAAACTGCCCACCGCTGCCACTCCCGTGGTCGCTCCGACTCGGGTGATGGAAGGAGGGAGGGGGAGGATGGGGAAGTTGGGGTGGCCTATGGGGCCTAGGTGGGGGAAGACCTTGTGTCGGAGGGGACTCGGGCCTGGCCCTTCGCGTGGGGTCACTTCGACCCTTCGTCTCTCATGGTGGTAGCCGCTTGTTGCGACGCCAGTGAGACGTTTGGGAAGGGTGGCTCCCGCAAGGGTTACGGTGGTGAGTGCGCCCTGGCTCGGAGGGTATTTTAGTTTAGAGTCGCAGACAGCAACGACTCTGTTTCTTCCACTTTGTCTTTCCCTCCGTGATCGTAGTTTTGTTCCTTTCCCGTCTCCCCTGCCGTAACCCCTCCGAGTAGTTCTTGAGGTGGACCTGGTAAATCTGGGTATTCCGTATGAAACTCTCTGAGTTTCTGGGGAGAGTTCATGAAGTTTGACGCTGGGTACCACTCCGGGTCTGGATCGTATCCGACCCAACTAACCCTGTATTGTAGTTGCTTCCGGTGGAGCCTTACAGCAAGGATCTTTCCCACTTCCCATTCCTCTACGCCGTCTATCACTTCGCTGCTAGGCTCAGGCGGATCCTGACCAGGTAGGGGATTGTTTGGATCCTTCATGAGTACGTCTGGTGAGAACACATCGTGTATTTGCGAACCGGTAGGTAGTTCCAATCGAAATGCGTGCCCAATCCATTCCAACACCGTATATGGTCCGACCCATTGTTGGCGCAGTGTTACGGCTATAGTAACATGATGTCATGGTTACAGGGCCAGGGCCTAGTAACGTGACGTGTGAGTCACATAACGTGACGTGTGAGTCACATAACGTGACGTGTGAGTCACATAACGTGACGTGGGAGTCACATAACGTGACGTGTGAGTCACAGTGGGAAGCGGGGTAGGCTGCCATGTGACGGGGCTAATGTATAGTTGCAGAAACTAGTGGATATTGGATAGTTGAGCTATCCACGAACTATCCTGAATGTAATGGTGGGTGCACCAGATATGAGAATCTAGCCACCCAAGGAAGGGGATGATATTTACTAAGACAACACACTGTCTTAGGAAACAGAGCCAAAGGGTCGTAGCTTAGACTATTCCACAATGCAGCAACCAGGTGTATGATGTGGTGAAGTGGTTTAGACAAGTTGCAACAAATGTTGAGTCTGAGAACTCAGGGGTAAGTCAGAGGTTAGCACCTCACTGACTTTTCAAAAACAGAGAATAACAAGATCAATGCTTGGAAGCTTGGAAAAGACGTAGAAGTATGTGCTAGTCGATTTACTGTATTGCCTGCTTGCCCTTTCTTAAGGAAAGGGCAATCCTATTTATGCCAAAGGAGTGTAGTTCTCTCATTTTCCATGACTTTCCATGACTAACCAGGCTTGGTAAATGTATTAAAAATCAAGTGCGACCCACAACTAGCTTGCTAATCATGTAGTGAACGTAAGAGAATCCCATAGAACCATCTCTTGGGTTCCTAGCCTATAGGAAGTGAAAAGGAGGTCCAAGGTCAGAGTACCTATAGACAAATTATGTCATAACTTAACCAATCTTGTGGGTAACTAAGGAGCGATGACGTGTAATGAATCATAGAGGGTTGTAGAAGCTTCTAGAGCTATCGTTCATGTTCCTAGGCCTCTAGTTGGTAGATATATGCCATGTGGTAGTATTGGCCCACCCCCTTAAGGAGGAGATTTTCTTAATAACTTGTTCAATGTGTGTTCAAATGATATGCCGTGATGTATGTAGCATAAACAGATGTAGTAGAAGAGTTTGCAGCAATCGTTGAGTAGTATTGCTTCTGTTGTTGGTGTGATAAGCCAAGATATGTATGGTGACTTGTAGGTTTGAGGAGGAGATTTCTAAGTTTGCTCTTGAGTTTGATAGCAAACTGAGTGCAACGAATGTCAGTATGACATGATCCCCCTTTTAAGGACGTTTGTTGGCTGTCTGCTTGCCCTTTAGCCAGTTGGCTTTCTTAGAAAGAAATTCTAGAATGAGCTTAGATGCATTTTTTAGATTTCTCTTAGGCTCCCAAGTGTTGTCACTTGTAGGATAGCCTTTCCACTTAACGAGGAAGTAGTCCTGACCTCTAAGTGTCTTTTTGTCAAGGATAGACTCTACTTCATATTCTGGTTGATCCAAGATCAGAACAGGAGGTGGAGGAGACTGAAATGGTCTTAAGGAACTTTCTTGTGCCTTAGACAAGAGAGAGGCATGGAAGACATTATGGATAGTCCAAGTAGGTGGTAATGCAAGCTCGAAAGCATTCTTGCCAATAGTCCTTGTGATCTTAAAAGGTCCAAGTCTTTTAGTATCAAGTTTGTCTGAAGGTCTAGTAGTTGTGATATGTCTTCTAGACAAAAAGACTTGATCACCAACTTTGAATTGTGGTGCAACCACCCCCCTGTTAAAGGCCTGAGCCTGCTCGTCTTGTGCACGCTGTATTTGAACCTTGAGATAGTCCTGGAGGCCCTTAAGGTAGATGATTCTTTCAGTAGCAGAAGGGTTTTTGAAATTTTCAGGACAATTCAGTTCTGCCACTTCAAACCTAGGGTGATAACCATAGTTTGCATAGAAAGGTGTCTCTTTTGTGGTGTTAGAGACTGTGTTGTTGTAAGCAAATTCCGCAAGATGGAGAAGATCTGCCCAGTTGTCTTGAGCATAGTTTGTATAAATTCTTAGATATTGTTCAAGTACAGAGTTGACTCTCTCTGTCTGGCCATCTGTTTGAGGGTGATAAGCTGTAGAGAAGCGTTGTTCCATGTTTAAGAGTTTAGAGAACTCCTTAAAAAAGTTTGAAGTGAAAACTGCTCCCCTATCTGAGATCCAGTGTCCAGGAATTCCATGATATTTAAAGACCACCTTGAGGAATAGCCACGCAAGTTCAGAAGCTGTGATAGTCTCATTGCAAGGCTCAAAAGTGTGCCATTTTTGTGAGCCTTTCTACCACCACAAGGATAGAGTCATAAGGGGTAGCACCCCCTTTTGGGATAGAAGGAGGCAACTTGACTATAAAGTCAATGGATATGGAGTCCATGGGCGTTCTGGTATAGGTAGAGGCTGCAAGAGGCCATAGGGCTTTTGCCGTGTAGGTTTGTTCAAGTTGCAAGTAGTGCAAGAAGATATATAGTTTTGAAGAGTAGTCCTTAGACTAGGCCAGTAGAACTTTCTTGTTAGAAGTTCATAAGTTTTTGCAAAGCCAAAGTGCCCTGCAGCTGGAGCATCATGGAACTGCTGTAGGAGGTGTAGCTGTAATCGTTTATCCCTTGGGACATAGATATAGTTCTTGAATAAGAGAAGTCCATGCTGATTTTTTGAGAATTCTGTAGTCCAACTTTCTCAAGAGAGTAACCTTTCTTCTGGAGGTATTCCAAAGTTCTTTTCGCAAAGGGATCATGGTTGTAAGCATCTTTGAATGCTTTAAGAAGTGTTGCTGAGGGTGTATAGTCTTTAAAGGTCTCTGGTTCCTGAGAAGAGGTAATGGCGGCAACTTGGTCTTGAGGGGATAAGTTTACCCCTAAGTCCTCTGTAGTACTAGGGTTGCTTAAAGATGCTGCTATAAGCTTTGCTGAGTCTAGCAGAGCCTTTGTATTGCTAGTTTTAGCAGAATCTTGGTAGTCATGTCTTCTTGAGAGGAGATCTGCTCTTTGATTCTTGGCCCCTGAGACATGTTTATAACAAAGTCAAAACCTCCTAGTTGTTCAGACCACCTTGCTTGTCGTCTATTGAGCTGTTTAGTGGTTGTAAAGGTCAAGAGGTTTAAATGGTCACTGTAAATAGTGATAGGATAGTTTGCCCCTTCAAGGTAGCATCTCCAATGCTTTAGAGAACATACTATGGCAAGCAGTTCCTTGTCTGTAATGGGATAGTTTTGTTCAGCTGCTGATAGCTTTCTTGAGTAAAAATGCCACAGGCTGTAGCTCTTCTTGTTTGTCTTTTGGAGCTTGGTATAAGATTCCAGAAATAGCAAAATTCTGAGGCATCTGTCTCAAGAGTGGCAGGTTTCAAGGGGTTAAAGTGTAGTAACATTTTCCCTTCTTTAAATTCTCCTTTAAGAGCATCGAAAGCATCTTGCTGTGTCTTATCCCAGTGATACAAAGTGTCCTTGTGAAGTAATTGAGTAAGGGGTAAAGCCAAGGATGTATATCTTGGTATAAACCTCCTGTAATAGTTGGCAAACCCAAGGAAAGACTGAACCTCTTTAATGCTGGAAGGAATAGGCCACGTTTGTACTGCTTTTGTCTTTTCAGGGTCCATCTGAATGCCTTCTGTTGAAATTCTATGTCCCAAGAAATCAACTTGAGACATATGGAAAAGACATTTCTCAAGTTTGCAAAAGAGTTGTGCTTGAGATAGCTTCTCTAAGACTTGTCTAACATGTAGAACATGCTCTTGAGTGTCTAAAGAGTATATAAGAATGTCGTCTAAGTAGACAACAACAAAGATATCCAAGTAAGGTCTTAGAATATCATTCATGAGAGCTTGGAAAGAAGCAGGTGCATTGGCAAGCCCAAAAGGCATTACCTGGTATTCAAAATGACCATAGCGTGTTCTGAATGCTGTCTTCCACTCATCACCTTCCTTGATGCGTATCAGGTTATAAGCTCCCCTGAGATCTAACTTGGTAAAGATCCTTGCTGAAGAGAGCCTATCTATGAGCTCAGGGATAAGGGGTAAAGCAATCTGTTTTTAACAGTGACTGCATTAAGGCCCCTATAATCAACACAGAGACGCAAGGAGCCATCTTTCTTCTTGACAAAGAGAATGGGAGCTCCTGCTGGTGAGGAAGAAGGTCTGATAAAGCCAGAACTAAGGTTCTCATCTAGGTATTCTCTGAGAGTTTTCAGCTCTAATTCAGATAGAGAGTAGATAGGGCCGTAGGGAGGCATTGAGCCTTCTGCGAGTGGTATCTCATGGTCATAAGGCTGGTGCTTTGGCAGAATTGATGCCTTTGCCTTGTCAAAAAGATGTTGGTAGTCTTGGTATGCTAAAGGCAAAATGACCTCCTGAGATGATTTCTCCAAATCTGAAGTAGCTGCTATCTCCAGGACAGGTTGGAAAGGTTTAACCCATATCAGAGATGATATATCGTCCATAGTTTGGTCAAAAATCCTTGATCTGGGACAAGTTTGAGTCTTGGACCTGAATAGGGGTAACTGAGGCTTGAAGGGTTTTTTCAGTATTGAGCTCAGGATTTGAGCTAAACCCAAGCGATAAATGCTTCCAATTGATAGTTGGATCATGCCTTGAAGCCATGGAAGACCTAGGATAACTGGGTACTTCATTGGTATAACATCTAAAGAGATGGTGTCTGAAAATGTTGATTTTCCTAGGGAATCTCAAGTTTGAGTACTGGGGTGTTGCAGGTAATGGAACCTGAACTGATAGGAGTTCCATCAATGACTCGGAGCAACTCTGGAGTGCGTTTGGGAATTGTAGGTAACTGGTGTGTCAAGATGAGGTCTTGAGATATAAAGTTGCCTGTTGCCCCTGAGTCTATCATAGCCCTTGTAGATAACACCTGTTGTTTGAAATGGAGTTGAATAGGGATTAACAGGTGTGTGAAACTCTGAGAAAGCACCATCGACACATCTTTGTTGTCTAGGGGAGAAGTTGTAGTCTCAGTTGAAGTTGTGCCTGGTGGGGATTTTTCAAGTTTTTCAGGAATAGCAGCTGTGACTGTGTCTGAGGCTGCTATATGTTTTGAATCAGCACTCCCCCGTGCTGAATAGCACTCCTGAATTCTGTGTCCCCCTTTGCCACAGTATAAACAAAGGTTGTTGTCCATTCTGTGTTTTCTTTCTTGAGGAGTAAGTTTACCCCTTTTCAGTTTTTGAGGGCTTCTTGTAGGCTGAGGTGCTGGATTTGCTGTAGATCTCTTTATAGAGGCGTCTAAGTCCATAGGTTCAGGTGCTGAGTCCTTAGCAGTTGGTGTAGAGGTGTAATTGTTGAAATTTCTTGTTGGATGCCAGTCTTGGTTCTTCTCCTTTCTTCTTTCAAAAAGCCTATCATCAAGTCTGACAGCTTTCTCTATAAGCGTTTGAAGTGTTGTAGGGCGTTCTTCTTTGCTGAGTTCATCCTTAATAGAGCTCTTGAGCCCTTGGTAGTAAGTGAAGACTAAGGCTTCTTCATTCCAAGTCAAGTGAGAAGTGATTCTCCTAAATTCTGTTGTATACTGAGCAGCAGAGGTCTTTTGACATAGCTTCTGTAGCTCTCTTTCTGCTGTAGCAGTTTCGTTGATGTCTCCAAAGGTCCTGGTAAGTTCCTCTTGAAACTGGTCATAAGAGGTAATCAAAGGTGTAGTGGTATTTTGGTTGTTGCCACTAAGTCTTCTAAGATATGGCTCAAAGAAGTTGAATGCAGATCCACGGAGGTAGCTGGCAGCGAAATAGATCTTCTGAATGTCTGAGGTGAACTGATGAGGCCTGAGGGTGAAGTAGATGTCCAGTTGCATAAGAAATCCCTTCAACTTCCTCCTGTCTCCATGGTATAAATCTGGTGTTTGCACTTTAGGAAGTGCACCTGGGGTACTCGAAATAGCCAGAGGAGCTGTGGGAAGCTCTGTATGATGTGTCTGAGTTGAAGATTGTGTTGCTGAAGTGTTGGCTTGAAAGGTGTTTTCCAAATTCTCAAGTTTGTTTGCTATAGTTTGTATAAAGGCAAACAGTTGTTGCATCTGCTGTTCAGCAGTAGTTGTAGGAGCTTGGTCGTCCTCCATTGTAGTATCGAAGTGCTGCTATAGAAATAGTTGAAGCTTGAAGCAGNTGGCTTTCTTAGAAAGAAATTCTAGAATGAGCTTAGATGCATTTTTTAGATTTCTCTTAGGCTCCCAAGTGTTGTCACTTGTAGGATAGCCTTTCCACTTAACGAGGAAGTAGTCCTGACCTCTAAGTGTCTTTTTGTCAAGGATAGACTCTACTTCATATTCTGGTTGATCCAAGATCAGAACAGGAGGTGGAGGAGACTGAAGTGGTCTTAAGGAACTTTCTTGTGCCTTAGACAAGAGAGATGCATGGAAGACATTATGGATAGTCCAAGTAGGTGGTAATGCAAGCTCGAAAGCATTCTTGCCAATAGTCCTTGTGATCTTAAAAGGTCCAAGTCTTTTAGTATCAAGTTTGTCTGAAGGTCTAGTAGTTGTGATATGTCTTCTAGACAAAAAGACTTGATCACCAACTTTGAATTGTGGTGCAACCACCCCCCTGTTAAAGGCCTGAGCCTGCTCGTCTTGTGCACGCTGTATTTGAACTTGAGATAGTCCTGGAGGCCCTTAAGGTAGATGATTCTTTCAAGTAGCAGAAGGGTTTTTGAAATTTTCAGGACAATTCAGTTCTGCCACTTCAAACCTAGGGTGATAACCATAGTTTGCATAGAAAGGTGTCCTCTTTTGTGGTGTTAGAGACTGTGTTGTTGTAAGCAAATTCTGCAAGATGGAGAAGATCTGCCCAGTTGTCTTGAGCATAGTTTGTATAAATTCTTAGATATTGTTCAAGTACAGAGTTGACTCTCTCTGTCTGGCCATCTGTTTGAGGGTGATAAGCTGTAGAGAAGCGTTGTTCCATGTTTAAGAGTTTAGAGAACTCCTTAAAAAAGTTTGAAGTGAAAACTGCTCCCCTATCTGAGATCCAGTGTCCAGGAATTCCATGATATTTAAAGACCACCTTGAGGAATAGCCACACAAGTTCAGAAGCTGTGATAGTCTCATTGCAAGGCTCAAAGTGTGCCATTTTTGTGAGCCTTTCTACCACCACAAGGATAGAGTCATAAGGGGTAGCACCCCCTTTTGGGATAGAAGGAGGCAACTTGACTATAAAGTCAATGGATATGGAGTCCCATGGGCGTTCTGGTATAGGTAGAGGCTGCAAGAGGCCATAGGGCTTTTGCCGTGTAGGCTTGTTCAAGTTGCAAGTAGTGCAAGAAGATATATAGTCTTGAAGAGTAGTCCTTAGACTAGGCCAGTAGAACTTTCTTGTTAGAAGTTCATAAGTTTTTGCAAAGCCAAAGTGCCCTGCAGCTGGAGCATCATGGAACTGCTGTAGGAGGTGTAGCTGTAATCGTTTATCCCTTGGGACATAGATATAGTTCTTGAATAAGAGAAGTCCATGCTGATTTTTTTGAGAAATTCTGTAGTCCAACTTTCTCAAGAGAGGAACCTTTCTTCTGGAGGTATTCCAAAGTTCTTTTCGCAAAGGGATCATGGTTGTAAGCATCTTTGAATGCTTTAAGAAGTGTTGCTGAGGGTGTATAGTCTTTAAAGGTCTCTGGTTCCTGAGAAGAGGTAATGGGGGCAACTTGGTCTTGAGGGGATAAGTTTACCCCTAAGTCCTCTGTAGTACTAAGGTTGCTTAAAGATGCTGCTATAAGCTTTGCTGAGTCTAGCAGAGCCTTTGTATTGCTAGTTTTAGCAGAATCTTGGTAGTCATGTCTTCTTGAGAGGAGATCTGCTCTTTGATTCTTGGCCCCTGAGACATGTTTTATAACAAAGTCAAAACCTCCTAGTTGTTCAGACCACCTTGCTTGTCGTCGATTGAGCTGTTTAGTGGTTGTAAAGGTCAAGAGATTTGAATGGTCACTGTAAATAGTGATAGGATAGTTTGCCCCTTCAAGGTAGCATCTCCAATGCTTTAGAGAACATACTATGGCAAGCAGTTCCTTGTCTGTAATGGGATAGTTTTGTTCAGCTGCTGATAGCTTTTCTTGAGTAAAATGCCACAGGCTGTAGCTCTTCTTGTTTGTCTTTTGGAGCTTGGTATAAGATTCCAGAAATGGCAAAATCTGAGGCATCTGTCTCAAGAGTGGCAGGTTTCAAGGGGTTAAAGTGTAGTAACATTTTCCCTTCTTTAAATTCTCCTTTAAGAGCATCGAAAGCATCTTGCTGTGTCTTATCCCAGTGATACAAAGTGTCCTTGTGAAGTAATTGAGTAAGGGGTAAAGCCAAGGATGTATATCTTGGTATAAACCTCCTGTAATAGTTGGCAAACCCAAGGAAAGACTGAACCTCTTTAATGCTGGAAGGAATAGGCCACGTTTGTACTGCTTTTGTCTTTTCAGGGTCCATCTGAATGCCTTCTGTTGAAATTCTATGTCCTAAGAAATCAACTTGAGACATATGGAAAAGACATTTCTCAAGTTTGCAAAAGAGTTGTGCTTGAGATAGCTTCTCTAAGACTTGTCTAACATGTAGAACATGCTCTTGAGTGTCTAAAGAGTATATAAGAATGTCGTCTAAGTAGACAACAACAAAGATATCCAAGTAAGGTCTTAGAATATCATTCATGAGAGCTTGGAAAGAAGCAGGTGCATTGGCAAGCCCAAAAGGCATTACCTGGTATTCAAAATGACCATAGCGTGTTCTGAATGCTGTCTTCCACTCATCACCTTCCTTGATGCGTATCAGGTTATAAGCTCCCCTGAGATCTAACTTGGTAAAGATCCTTGCTGAAGAGAGCCTATCTATGAGCTCAGGGATAAGGGGTAAAGCATATCTGTTTTTAACAGTGACTGCATTAAGGCCCCTATAATCAACACAGAGACGCAAGGAGCCATCTTTCTTCTTGACAAAGAGAATGGGAGCTCCTGCTGGTGAGGAAGAAGTTCTGATAAAGCCAGAACTAAGGTTCTCATCTAGGTATTCTCTGAGAGTTTTCAGCTCTAATTCAGATAGAGAGTAGATAGGGCCGTAGGGAGGCATTGAGCCTTCTGCGAGTGGTATCTCATGGTCATAAGGCTGGTGCTTTGGCAGAATTGATGCCTTTGCCTTGTCAAAAAGATGTTGGTAGTCTTGGTATGCTAAAGGCAAAATGACCTCCTGAGATGATTTCTCCAAATCTGAAGTAGCTGCTATCTCCAGGACAGGTTGGAAAGGTTTAACCCATATCAGAGATGATATATCGTCCATAGTTTGGTCAAAATCCTTGATCTGGGACAAGTTTGAGTCTTGGACCTGAATAGGGGTAACTGAGGCTTGAAGGGTTTTTCCAGTATTGAGCTCAGGATTTGAGCTAAACCCAAGCGATAAATGCTTCCAATTGATAGTTGGATCATGCCTTTGAAGCCATGGAAGACCTAGGATGACTGGGTACTTCATTGGTATAACATCTAAAGAGATGGTGTCTGAAAATGTTGATTTTCCTAGGGGAATCTCAAGTTTGAGTACTGGGGTGTTGCAGGTAATGGAACCTGAACTGATAGGAGTTCCATCAATGACTCGGAGCAACTCTGGAGTGCGTTTGGGAATTGTAGGTAACTGGTGTGTCAAGATGAGGTCTTGAGATATAAAGTTGCCTGTTGCCCCTGAGTCTATCATAGCCCTTGTAGACAACACCTGTTGTTTGAAATGGAGTTGAATAGGGATTAACAGGTGTGTGAGACTCTGAGAAAGCACCATCGACACATCTTTGTTGTCTAGGGGAGAAGTTATAGTCTCAGTTGAAGTTGTGCCTGCTAGGGATTTTTCAAGTTTTTCAGGAATAGCAGTTGTGACTGTGTCTGAGGCTGCTATATGTTTTGAATCAGCACTCCCCCGTGCTGAATAGCACTCCTGAATTCTGTGTCCCCCTTTGCCACAGTATAAACAAAGGTTGTTGTCCATTCTGTGTTTTCTTTCTTGAGGGGTAAGTTTACCCCTTTTCAGTTTTTGAGGGTATCCTGTAGGCTGAGGTGCTGGATTTGCTGTAGATCTCTTTATAGAGGCGTCTAAGTCCATAGGTTCAGGTGCTGAGTCCTTAGCAGTTGGTGTAGAGGTGTAATTGTTGAAATTTCTTGTTGGATGCCAGTCTTGGTTCTTCTCCTTTCTTCTTTCAAAAAGCCTATCATCAAGTCTGACAGCTTTCTCTATAAGCGTTTGAAGTGTTGTAGGGCGTTCTTCTTTGCTGAGTTCATCCTTAATAGAGCTCTTGAGCCCTTGGTAGTAAGTGAAGACTAAGGCTTCTTCATTCCAAGTCAAGTGAGAAGTGATTCTCCTAAATTCTGTTGTATACTGAGCAGCAGAGGTCTTTTGACATAGCTTCTGTAGCTCTCTTTCTGCTGTAGCAGTTTCGTTGATGTCTCCAAAGGTCCTGGTAAGTTCCTCTTGAAACTGGTCATAAGAGGTAATCAAAGGTGTAGTGGTATTTTGGTTGTTGCCACTAAGTCTTCTAAGATATGGCTCAAAGAAGTTGAATGCAGATCCACGGAGGTAGCTGGCAGCGAAATAGATCTTCTGAATGTCTGAGGTGAACTGATGAGGCCTGAGGGTGAAGTAGATGTCCAGTTGCATAAGGAATCCCTTCAACTTCCTCCTGTCTCCATGGTATAAATCTGGTGTTTGCACTTTAGGAAGTGCACCTGGGGTACTCGAAATAGCCAGAGGAGCTGTGGGAAGCTCTGTATGATGTGTCTGAGTTGAAGATTGTGTTGCTGAAGTGTTGGCTTGAAAGGTGTTTTCCAAATTCTCAAGTTTGTTTGCTATAGTTTGTATAAAGGCAAACAGTTGTTGCATCTGCTGTTCAGCAGTAGTTGTAGGAGCTTGGTCGTCCTCCATTGTAGTATCGAAGTGCTGCTATAGAAATAGTTGAAGCTTGAAGCAGGCAAGGTGTAATGGTGGGTGCACCAGATATGAGAATCTAGCCACCCAAGGAAGGGATGAATTTACTAAGACAACACACTGTCTTAGGAAACAGAGCCAAAGGGTTGTAGCTTAGACTATTCCACAACGCAGCAATCAGGTGTATGATGTGGTGAAGTGGTTTAGACAAGTTGCAACAAATGTTGAGTCTGAGAACTCAGGGGTAAGTCAGAGGTTAGCACCTCACTGACTTTTCAAAAACAGAGAATAACAAGATCAATGCTTGGAAGCTTGGAAAAGACGTGGAAGTATGTGCTAGTCGATTTACTGTATTGCCTGCTTGCCCTTTCTTAAGGAAAGGGCAATCCTATTTATGCCAAAGGAGTGTAGTTCTCTTATTTTCCATGACTTTCCATGACTAACCAGGCTTGGTAAATGTATTAGAAATCAAGTGCGACCCACAACTAGCTTGCTAATCATGTAGTGAACGTAAGAGAATCCCATAGAACCATCTCTTGGGTTCCTAGCCTATAGGAAGTGAAAAGGAGGTCCAAGGTCAGAGTACCTATAGACAAATTATGTCATAACTTAACCAATCTTGTGGGTAACTAAGGAGCGATGACGTGTAATGAATCATAGAGGGTTGTAGAAGCTTCTAGAGCTATCGTTCATGTTCCTAGGCCTCTAGTTGGTAGAGATATGCCATGTGGTAGTATTGGCCCACCCCCTTAAGGAGGAGATTTTCTTAATAACTTGTTCAATGAGTGTCCAAATGATATGCCGTGATGTATGTAGCATAAACAGATGTAGTAGAAGAGTTTGCAGCAATCGTTGAGTAGTATTGCTTCTGTTGTTGGTGTGATAAGCCAAGATATGTATGGTGACTTGTAGGTTTGAGGAGGAGATTTCTAAGTTTGCTCTTGAGTTTGATAGCAAACTGAGTGCAACGAATGTCAGTATGACACAATCCTACCCCCATAGGCCATGAATGGATCTATAGATTCTTAAAACGGCATCCAAACTTTAAAGGGGTCTACTCAAGACAACTAGAGTCTGCACGACATAAAGAAAGCCACTCCTATAAAGATTTCAGCTTGGTTTGACGCGTTTAAAGCACGAATTGAAGAGCGAAAGTACAAGCCATGCAACATCTATAATATGGATGAGACAGGTTTTGCAGTTGGAGAGACTCAATCCACGCGAATAATTGTTGATTCTACCTTGAAATCCAATTGGAAGGTCACAGCTGGGAAGCAGGAGTGGATAACTGTACTTGAATGCATTGATGCAGACGGTGGCACTTCTCAACAAGTAATAGTGGCTGGACTTCAAACAGTCATAGATTTGAGTGGTTGCGGAATGTATTTGAGCCTGAGTCATGCAAAAAGTCTGGAAATCACCTGCGAATGTTGATTATGGATGGCCATTCTAGTCACATTACTGGCGATATGATTGCACTGTGCATTGAGAATGACATCGACCTTCTTATTCTACCCGCCTCATTGCTCTCATCTACTCCAACCACTTGATATTGGGGTGTATGGACCTCTTAAGTGATTTCATGCTCAGGAAGTAGATCGGTATACTCGAGCAGGAATAAAGCGAATCCAGCGCTCCCACTGGGTTGAAATCTTCCGGTGTATTCTATAGAAGGGTCTTATACCTCAAAATATTAGAAGTGGGTGGAGGGCAGCAGGTTTAATACCCTTTCTCCCAGAAAGAGTTCTGGCTAACCTTCCACTTCCACCAACCGAACCACCTCGCACTCCTCAAAACTCAACCAATATCACTACTCTGGATCTCTCAATACTCCGAAGTTCTCCTCCAGATGGAACTGAACTAAGGCATGCAAATTTAGTATTTAATTCAAGTATGGCAACTTGTGACTCTCCTGCTTCACCAACTCGACGCTATGCCAAGAGAATGACTAGGCTGGTTGAAAGTCAGAATGCTGAACTCAGCATCCTTCGGAAGGAGGTGAAAGAGTACAAAGAGATACTTGAGACACGAAAGAAAAGAACTACGGGCAAGAGAATTAAGTTGCAAGGCGAATTTGTATTCAGTACCGAGGAAGTGTTGAAAATTGTCCGGGAGGCAGAGTTGAAGTCAACCGAGAAAAGACCACGTGGAAGGCCACGCAAACGGCCAATTGAAGAAGTAGACGAGGAAGTTGAAGAGGAAGAGGTAGAGAACGATTCAAGCGACCCAGAATTGGAATTGGAGGAGTGTGTGGCACGTAGGACTCGGTCAACTAGAGTAGAATAAACTTTTTGTCCGACTACCCCATATGTCCGACTACCCCATACGTTACGTTATCAATAAAACTACAAAAAATACATCTAAACTAGCTACAAGCACACCAAACAGTGTGACGGCCAACTCAAAATAGTTGCAGGGAGTGATGGTAATCGCGGTGAAAAATCGAGAACAAATCGAGAATAAATAGCAGTAAATATTTGTCATATCATGTCGTATCATATATCATTAGCAGATCGTAGGGGTTTGTTTCGTTTCGTGAATTGGCTGGGATAGAGACGATGGAGACTCAGGTCGCTGGCACCCTCTGTGAAATGAGCAGTTCGTAGTCCATTGTATCCAAAATATCGTTGAGAGATGCGTGTCAGATATCCACGGGCAGTATTTCAGGGGTTACCGAAAATCAATGTCGTCGTTATGCTCCCTGATAAGTTTATATATACTGGACGTCGTACCGCTCGCCCATTTCAAGACCGCAGAGCGGATATCCTCCGAGACCCTGGTGTGCTTATGGTGGCTGAGTAGGAGCCTGCATTGGTGTTCTCCAAACTCCCAGTTGTAGCAAACTGCTTCCATCAACTCCTTGGAAATGATAAATATGGGGTTGCGCTTGAGAAGCAGGGCTAGCACATCTCCACCCCACGGTTGGTGTGCCACTGCCACAAGCATCTTCTGCGTAATGGTAGGTGATGGATCTCGATTAAGATACCATACCATTGCGTCATACGGCAAAACAGGCGTATGGTTCGGCTTTCTGGGTTCTGAGAACCAGACCAGCCATTGCAGTGCACCTGATCCATGGGGGAGTCTCAGACGCAGCTCGAAGTACAATATCTGATACGCTCACAGAGGCTGAATGCAGCCTGAGGAGAACTTTAAATTTTGATGCCGCATGCTTGGATCCTGCTATAGTTGTAAGAATCGATTCCGAGAGTAATCCCCCGATGTCGAAAGTTAATATCAACTCCAAGGCCTTTTTCCGTAAACTCATTTTTAGCAGCTGCAGTCAACAGGGTCTGCGTAATGTTTTAGTTTCGGGAGGTGCTCCTTGATGGTCTTCACAACTGCTGAAGATTGTCCGCCCCGAAGGAGAGCAGCCATTGGAATTTCTGTGAGAGACAGCTGAGGATACTCGGCCAATAACCATTCTAGGGGCTTAATATCCCTCGATGCAATCTGGCATGTCCGCCTCAATGTTTCCTCTGTAATAGTAATTGATGGGTTCTTGGTTGTGATCAATTTCATACGGGTAACATTGTCCGTTTTGTAGGAATACACGCCTGCTGCATATTCCAGGGCTCGAGGTGTAATATGCACAACATCAGATCGGTCTAGCGCCCATCGAAGAGTTCTTACATCCTTAGACTTTGCTGATGCTATAAACAATCGTTCCGTCATTTCAACTCCTCTATTCCTCTTTTCTAAGAGTTCCAACTTTGGAGCACTAGCAGGCGTCCATGCTACCTCTTCGAAGAGTTCAGAAGGTATTTCTAAAGTGGAATCGTAGTCTAAGACCCACTTTATAGCACCAGACGTGTTCTTATTCGCAGCCGCAGCTTTTAATGAAGCGGATGTAATGCGCAGGCGTTGCTTTTGAATATGGCCTAGCATTTTGGAAATCCAGTCCTCATCACGACCCGTCCTCAGAACAGCTTCTGTCATGGCGTCGATAATATCTGGATCGGAAATATCCTCTCCTTGGCGTATGAGCAATTCCAAGGCCTCTACGGACCTGGCACAGGCAAAAACCAGGGGACATGTGAGCCGTTGCGGCTGATAAGATAGTAGCATGTCAAATGAAATGCTGTTACCGGGCTTGAGGAACTCAACCATGGAAACTTCGTCAATCCTGCAAGTTGGATCATGCTGCAATAGCCACTGAAGCACCTCGCTTCTTGATGTAGTATATGTCCCGAGACCTGATACAGCAACTAAGAGCATCCTAGAGGTCACCCTGAATGTTGGTTCGAATGACTTGATAATACTGAGAATTTGATAGCATCGTTGCCTCCCACCGCCGCTACCAATATCTTCTCCGAGATTTTTTCCTGGGGATTTTCATAGTGGCTTAGAAGCCATGGTATAAGATGAGATCCATTGTATGTAGCTTTAAGAGCGGACATGACGATACCGTCGTCGATTTTCAGAGTCCCTGGCGGTGCATGTTCGAGAAGCGCTTCCCATTGCTGCCGATCCTAGAGCAGTATTTTGAACCAGCCTATCCAGCATTTGTTGCGTAACTTCGAAATGTGGATGGCGCCTGAGGACCGTGAGGAACATCTCCTCATTACCCCGCGCCGTGAGTGGGAGTATATCCACATTAAATTGAAATTCCGGTTGATAATCCAGGAGTGCTTCCATAACATCGCTTGCCAACCCACAAGCCGCAACCTCAAAAATAGAAGGATCGGGATCGATATCACCCTGAGATAATAAACATTTAAGAATATCTGCTCCGGATGACATATTTTCTGATAAGACCCTGATTATGTTCAGATCAACAGGAATCTTCCACCCACGGTTGATGAGCATGCTTAAAATGGATTTGCCACACAAGTGGTTGGACGCACTTGATAGTATGAACCCTTCATATATTTCCTCTATTGGAACGCTGGGTATGAATTGAGCACCAGCTCCGCCATGTCGGCACCACAGTGAGGATTTTGGGCTGCTAGCTTCAACATGTCGCCGCAGCAATCAGCGCTGTAATTCTGGAAGCCGCCCAGAATTTCGACAATCTCTGGGTCACTGCTCCTGACACATTTCTTCAAAAACTGGCAACAGAGGGCCTTCAGTTGAAGTTTCTGCCCCGTTTTTCAGCAACAATGTGACAGCTTCTTTCTTCCTGTTTGTAAACAGCATACCACAAGGGACCCCTTTGATTATGGTCGGTAATATTCACATCTACTTCCTCTTCGATGAGTTGAGTTGCTGTAAGAAGAAGTCCAAACCATGCACAGATGTGAAGTCCTGAGATATCCTGGGACATCTGTGGCTCAATTGATCCATGAACATACCACCAGTGGTCCGGAGACTGAAGCAGTGCCTGGGCAGAACACGCGACATTAGATGTCTTGCGTAGAAAGGCTAAAATATTTGCACTTAGAGTCCTCTGAACTTCTCCTGGGAAGCATGAAATCCCCAATTTTTGTGCAGCGTACTCTAAAAACGGGAAGGACGCTACTCTCAAATTGTAGCTTTCATAAGAATTGACATGAATCCGTTAGATTACTGTCAGAAAGATATGCGAGGCATCTCTCGGTAATCATTGCGCTTGCATCAGGGAAATGCGTTTCTTTTGTACGATCAAAATACTCCTTGGCGGTGTCTTCTAATCGTCAGCATATAACATAGGCAACTGCAGAGAGATAAACTTACGGTGGACCAGCATGACCTTTTGATCCTCGGGGTCAATCTCAAGAAGTCCACTACATGAATCAATAGCTTCTCTCAAGTCTGAAATATTGTCTGTGTCGAAGGATGACTCGTTGACTTCAATTGCTAGTGCGTGCTCTAGCTCTGAGACTGTGAGTTCCCTAGAAGCATGGGTTACGAAAGATAGTAATATGATCGAATCGGTCAGCATTCCGCTGGATTGAGCCTTCAGGCGTTTCATTGTATCATTGTATCCATCATCCAACGAATAGCCACCGCTTGCTATAGACTCTAAAGCCTGATTAAGCTTTTTGCGGTTCGAAACCTTCGAAATAGCACATATACTGAGTTTTGCCAAAAGGAACCTGATTGAATTGATAAGCTTCCATGCCCAGTCTGTAGTTTCCCGCAAGAGGTGGCATTAAACTCACATGCCGTCGGCAGCCTGCGCTAGTGTGCCCTTAATTTTTTGGTGGGTTTCAAGCGGCGACTTGGCAACAAAACAGCCAGGTGGTAACGCTCTCAGACTTTCGTCCATCCACAGGTTAAGGTCTTCTTTAGTTGCTCGAGTATCAAGCTGCGTGGCCGATGCGATATACTGCAAAATTCGATACGGATCCCGAGACGTTACCATCAACTTTATTGCAAAGCTGGTTTGCAACTCACTGAGAATCTTCAGTAACTTATCCTGAGTCTCTTCGTCAAGTTCATTGAGTGCATCGATAACAATAAAAGTCTTTGAGAATCTTCCAGCTTCCAATTGAAGCAGGCGACATAGCTGAGAGTAAGTAGGATAGTTTTTAGAGGAGTGCAGCTCCTCTAACGTCTCTGGCAGTTTGATACCCTTCACTGAAAGAAGCTGTTTCAGCAGACTCGCAAGTAAGTTTTGGGCGTTAAATTTATCAGCGTGAGCCCAGTTTCCAAATACATATGCTACTGCACTTCTCTCTGGCCTGATTGCAGTGAGTCTTGTGAGATACTCGATGGCCGTGCTCGCCAGCATTGTCTTGCCCATGCCGCCGCCGCCCTTCAGAATTATCGAGTCTTGTTTTCCATCTAGCCACAGCCTGAACGGCTCGGACTCTATTAGCCATCGTCCAGTGTTTTTGGCCCTTTTAGCTGTAAGTGCTGCTTGTTGTTGAGAAAAGTCAATGCGCCGCGATGGAGATAGCCACTCGAGAACATCATGCTTTTTTTG
>NW_020167566.1:0-64561 GCF_001641265.1 Pseudogymnoascus destructans | reverse complement strand
TCCACCTTGCTTGATGAGGCCGGCCAGACCTACTAATACCTAAAGTATTTATAGGTCTTGATGAGGATCCTCGACTGAGCGGAACGAGCTATGAGTCAAGATAACTGTGTATAGAACTTGTTCATAAAATGTCTCTTGTGTGAGAATATGATCTTATTATAGGTATTAACCTACATAATTCTGGTAATAATCTGGTAATCCTTACTTGTTGAGGTTGCATTTGATTGATTCGCATTTGATAGAGACTATCCTTCCCATCTGTGACTTCTTTTTGCAAATGTCTGATGCAAGATGTGTTGCCATAGACTTTGGGCCAGCAGACTTGATTGCAGGATGCGTAAGGGCCTTCGAACAATAAGTACAAATAACACATGGTTCTCCAGAAAGCCGGTCTGCTCCTTGGTGATAACTTCTCCAGTATTGAGAACTCCAGTTGGTTGAATCCCATGCAATCTTCATAAGGAGTTTTGTAGTATGATCTGAGTGTTGTTCATACCATCGTGATAGCTTCCACCACTCAATGAATATATCGTGTGTATCCTTAGTCCATTTGACGAATTGGTTTAACTTGCCAATATATTCAAGGCCTGCAGGGACTTTGTAAGGATGCCTGTCCCTCAGTGATGGAAAGGATCTGAGTCGGGCAGGTTACGGTCACATGATAAGAGTTAAGGCAGGTTAGCTGAGTCGGACCCATTTCGGGTACTTAAGGAGATTGACCCAAGTGGGGTTCCTCTCTTCATCTTTTTGTATCCTTCGTAGTAGACCTATAGGATAGCATCCGTTTAGCCTCTGACTCGCACTCTCATATGCTATTACTGTGAGCTGGGTGCCCTGTGTCCTTACAGACTTGATTTAATGAGGATAGTCGTTGAGAAGACGGAAAAGAGTCTGAGAATACTGTCAGAATCAAACAACTCTGAGTATTGAGATGGCATTTGGCAAATTGCTCGATTATCAGAAGGTTACCAGAAGTCTGGCTACGATGAAGTACTTAAATACCTGGTTTTCCAACGCGAAAGGTACTCCAGCGCTATAACTTAGCAACTCAAGTTCTCCTCTACTCTAGCTCCAGGAACAACATATCCTGTGCAGCTGATACCTTAGCCCACTTTCCTTATCAAACTTCTTAGAGTAGACAAGTAAGAACGCCTCTTTGAAGCTAGAACTATGAGTGGATATTTGCAACCATCCATTGTCGACAAGATTGTAAGACTTTGGTACCACTGCACAGGTCCTGGTAATTAGGCCCACTTTCCAAACTGCCTGCTCGTACAAACAGAAATATTTATGTGGTGGGATAACCTCGTGAAAAGTGCTATAATAAACAATTAGTATTGCCAGAAGATTGCTAGGATGATCAGAGACGTACCCTTCCTCTACATCAATCCACGGCATATACTCAAAGAGACGCTCAGGCTTCTTTCTCAGCTTTTCAGCCTTTCTCGTATATGAGTGGATACAGCTATCCAGAAATGTTGCCACTTGCGGAAATTGGACTCTTCATGGGCCTATCAACTATTAGTATCACCAGAAGATTACCAGATTATAGGTAGCATACATCAATGTGCGCTGAGTTAAGAGAGCCTGGGTGCTAGTGATCTCTTCATCGGAAAGCTCATCTGGTAGAACAGCCTCGTCATTTAAAATATCTCGCGCTGTAACATAAGCTCCAACTCCAAATCGTCTTCAACCTCAGTATCCTCCCATTCGCTGTTATGATTGTCATCGATTGGAATACTTGAGATACCCTCAAATGCAGCAAGCTCAGACAGAAGTTGTTTGGGCGGAGTAGATGGTGGGGCTTGTGGAGAAGAAGAGGCGCTAATATTCTTGACTTTCTGATTCGCAATGCAGATGCATGGGTACCCTTCTCAGTCCCTGTTTATAGTTAGATTGAGGCTACCAGAGATTACCAGAAGGAACTTACCGAACACAAATACGCTCAACCTTCAATCCATTCTGTAGACGTGTCTTGTCTTCAGTAGAGGCAGCGATATACTTTGTGTAATGACACAGGGCACCCAGCTCACAGTAATAGCATATGAGAGTGCGAGTTGGAGGCTAAAAGGATGCTATCCTATAGGTCTACTACGAAGGATACAAAAAAGATGAAGGGGGAACCCCGTTAAGTTTGTTTCCTTAAGTACCCGAACGGCCCGACTCGTTATCCCAACCCTAGCCCTGAACCTTCCACCGCAACAGGTCCGCATCGACCCTGAACCCTACACCCTTACCGTCCCCACTATAGTGTAACTCGCTATGTCCTCCTCTACTGGTCCGAAACCACACCGAGTCGGATTTCATGCTTGTGGTGACCGTAACAGCTCTGAGGCGGGTTCTTCGAGTATCTAGGTAAGGAGGCATCCTTACACTTTGCAGACTTATATAACTTCTTTAAGTAGTAGCTCAGATCAGCATGGTCAGCCTTGAGTACTAAGTGAACAGCCTTCTCATCTTCAGTAAGGTTGGAGACGCAGTTGCTAGCTTTGATAGTATTCGCATTAGTGGAGAGTTCTTCATGTGCCTTGAGTTTCGCCATACTAACTAAACACGTGATTAGCAGAGATCTCCAGAAGTTCTGGCTATAGAATCAAGATAATAAACTTAGTTGAAGTCCTAGTGAAGAGGTAAAGGCTCAAAAGGGAAGAAGAATGTGTAGATCGGAGAGTAACCAAGGAAGGTGGTTCTAAGGTCGTGGTTATTTTAAAGTTGCAAACAAAATATTTGTGAAGGAATATTCACCTACAAAGAATTACTGTTCCAAAACAACACCACAATGCGCACCTTCATATAAAACACATACCTTTCAACCTCTACCTCTTTACTATACTCTTCTTCTGCAATATTCTTTCTACAAACTCACTGTAAGTACACATATCTTTTGATCTACTTCTTTATCTTGTGTTTACTTTACTAACCAGTGTTCGGCACGGATACCAATATACCCGTGGTATCCGGGTATATCCTCGAGTATATACCTACCCGGCGATATTTTAGGAGTATCCGGCGTATCCGGATACTCTCGAGTATATATCCGGATACATGCCAAGAATAGCCAAGCGCAGCCAAGACCTCTTTTTTCCAACGTCGTGAGATCTATATTGATGCTGTATAAAGTGATAATTATCCTCAGAATGAGCGACTCGTCGTTATCAGATATACCAACGGAGCCTGAGGGCTATAATAGCTATGATACTCATAATGAGCCAAGTCTGCCAACGCTGCCGCCCCCTATTCATATTCAACAGGATATTAATCCTACACCGCTCCGGCGTCAGCCTCCAGGACGAATGCTGCCACCAACGTCGTCGGTACTATTTACGAAGCTATTATATTCGCGATTGATACTTGATAGTAACCCACCTACAGTCAAAGTAACTTGCTTACAACCAGGCTGCGGATATTCACCTACTCCACAGCTATTAAGTCAGACTTCAACCGGTAATCTTTGGAAGCACTATACGCAGAAGCATCCAACAGTAGCATATACAATGAAAGGTCATACAATTACGCCGTCAAGCCCATCAAGTAGTGCATCGTCATTTTTGAGCCACGGCCGCGGAACCCGCAAGTCCAGCACGCTCAAGCTCAAGCATCAAATAGTAGAGCGAAATACCGAGAGTTATTACTCTCATTCGTTGTATCAAATAACCTCTCCTTACGACTTATTGAGAGCTATTCGTTCCATCAATTAGTACAGTTCTTAAGCCCAAGTACTCTATCGATATCGTCGCGAACACTACACCGAGAGCTACAGCGGCAATTCTCATATCACCGAGGATTGCTACAATTAGAACTCCAGGCTCATATTACCTATGGCGGCCGGATATCTATTACAACAGATGCATGGACTGCACGGAACTATACAGAGTACGCTGCTGTCACAGGCCATTGGATTAATGAGAAGTGGCAGCACCGGTGCGTATTACTTGATGTAATCCACCTTCAAGAGCCAATTCATAGCGGCGAATATCTCGCTCAAGAGTTAGCTGCAGTAACAGATAGCTTCGAAATTACAGGTGCTATATTTACTTGTACGCGGGATAATGCCTCAGCGAATACTGTGATGCTTTCAGAATATGAGAAAATAGCCAGTAAGCAGCAGACGACTATTCAACAGCCATGGACGTTTACTGTAAAGGAAGGGGACGTTCGGTGTATTGCTCATATTATCAATCTTGCAGTTCAAGCTACTCTAAAGAGCTTGAAAGCTAGCCCGGATACAGAAACAGAAGCGTACTGGTGTCAGCAAGGGCTTGCCCGGATTCCGCAGCGTATTGATAACTCTTCTACTGAAGTATCAGCTACGCTTGAGAAGCTCCGAAGGCATATTTATGTCTTTCGAAACCGAAGAGCATGGAAGGATGCTTTACAGAAGCAGATACAAGCTGCAGGCCAGAAGCCACGCCAGCTATCACTTGATATGCCTATACGCTGGAATTCAACGTACTATATGCTTGAAACAGCTATAAAGCTTCGAATACCAATTACTGCAGTATGCTCTACGCAGAAGCTTGATATCAGTATGAAGGATATTGCGTTAACAAGCAACGATTGGGCTATTATCGAAGCTCTTGAACGATTATTCTTAGTATTCTTAAAGCCGTCAAGACGGCTACAAAGCGATTCATATCCAACGCTCAACTTTACAATTCCTCTTTACTTAAAGATGATAAATAAGGTCACATTACTACAAGAAGAGCTTGGTAGAAGCTCTACGATCGGAGTAGCTTGTGGAGCTGCGCTTCAAAAGCTTAATGAGTATTATACTCTTACAACGAATCGGCAATGTAAGCACTCAGCTGTTGCTACAATTTGCGACCCACGAATGAATCATACAGTATTTAAGAAGATATATCCAAATGCTATAGACGATACACGAAGATTACGAGCAAGAGCGCAGTTCGAAGACGTTTGTAGAACGTACCAAAAGCGAGAGTATCACCTTGATACGGAGCGAATTACTCACGAAACAGCTCTTGCAGAAGCAATAGGTGCTACTGCTACAATAGATCAAGAACCTGATTCTGACGAAGATCTATTTGCGTCAGAAGGCTTGGCTTTTCAAGAGCCAGAATGGAGGCGCTGGATGCTTGAACCACGGCCCGGTGAGCATACTGATATTCTCAAATATTGGTGCGCAAAGCAATACCAATATCCAGTTATTGCCCGTATTGCTCGTGATCATCTAGCTATTCCAGCAACATCTGCAGCATCGGAACGAGTATTTAGTAATGGTAGTGATATTATTACAAAGAAGCGGAATAGGTTATCACCGCCAACTATTAGATATTTACTTTGCTTACGGAATTGGGGTAAAATACGGGAGGCTGATAGCGACGGCGATGATGCTGACGATGAAGCACCTGAATAGGGACTCGCAGAAAGGGGGGGTCTCACGGAAAGGGGGCTCGCGGAAAGGGGTTTACTACTATTATCAAAAGCTTCATTCTTTTTTATATACGCTATTCTATTTTTATATACAATATTCAGCCTCATGTATCCGGATATATACCCTACCCTACCCGTCAGATCGTCGCCGGGTATATACCCTACCCGTGAGCTTCACGGATACTACCCGGATATGTATCCGCCGAACACTGTTACTAACTCACCTTGATATTAGCAAATGACTCGTACCAAGCAAACTGCTAGGAGATCAACTGGCGGCATAGCACCAAGGATGCCACTTGGATTACGGGCTGGCTCTGGGCTTGGCGGAAAGGGACAGGAAAAGGCTGTGGGCACAGCAAGAAAAGCTCCAGTTTGCTCATCTCAAGCTAGCAACAATCATGCTCAGAAGGCCACGCGCTGCACAAAGTCTAGTAAGAGGATTACCAGAGGATTACCAGAGGATTACCAGAACTCTCTAATAAACATATAGGCACCAAGGCTCTCCGCGATATCAGAAGACAGAAAGGTCATGTACTCTTCCGAGTCAGGGTGCATCCGTATGCGATGGAAGGCTTGTCTAATATCTAGCTTCGTGAAGATTTTTGCTTTCGACACCCGTCCTAGTAGTTCGTCGATACGTGGGATGGGGTAGGGATTGTTCTGTGTGAGACCATTTAACTTCCGGTAATCGATGCAAAATCTTAATTTGCCATCCGCTTTCTTTATGAATAAGATAGGGGACACGAATGGGCTGTTGCTGTTGACGATGAAGCCTTTCTCTATGTTCTCTAACAGGTATTGCTTGGTAGCCTTAAGCTCTTCGGTGCCCTGTCGATATAATGGGGAGAAAGCGTTTAGTAAAGGGGCTTCGAGCTGTATCTTGTGGTCGTATATGCGGTGTGGGGGGATTCGATCTGATTCCAACTTCAAAAAGACATGGGTGTACTTCTGGTGCATATGCGGAAGCTTCTGCTGGATGAGGCAGAGCATTTCTTCGTCCTCTACCAACTCCTTTTCATGGATGATCTGGTCAATTTCGTAGATGCTAGTCTGAAAGAACTCGGAGTCGCTTTGCATCATCTCGTGATGGAAGGCATTGGCACTGATTTTGCATATCCATATGGGCGTGAAACTAGGTACCAGTTTCACTAGTAGTGGGGGAGAAACTTCTTGGTTTCGGGTAGGACTCGGTGGCATATCGGTGATCTCTTCATAGCCTGAAGTTATCACTTTCATATTCATCGAGCGTCTGCCTGCGCGGCATCTGTCTTCATGGTGGATTGCAGCATCCCTGCGATTCGCATCCAGCTGGTATGCGGCATGTCGAATAGACGTTTCTCGCATGTAGTAGGGCAAGGTGATCTCCTTGCTCCAGCTAGGAGTCAGCGGGTACTCCTTTGGCCATACTAACCGGTTCTTTGCAGAGTTGAGTAGTATTCGGAAGTGGCTGAAAAGCTTCTTCCCAATTATCACATCTTGTGCTCCGAGGTCCAGGAGTACAAAGGGGCAGTTATATATCCGGTGTCCTTCGACTGTTAAGTGTAACCAAATATACTCCGATACATGGCCTTGGATTTTGTGCTGAAATCCACGTATGGGTACAGAGTAGGGTAGTTTCCATATGGGACTCTGAAGCACTTTCGACAGTCGTATTGCAAAAGGCTTGTTAATGACGAGGTAGCCATTTGCTCCTGTGTCTGCTAGTTTGCACCCCGAGTCCATTCATACTCAGGGTCATGTCGACTAAGAACTGGGTACCTCCCAGGAGTTCTAGTAAGTCTAGTCCTCGCAGGTCACATTTGTGTAGACCTAGGAAGGAGCCTTCTCCTAGGCCTCATCGTTTTCCTCGAGGGACGCATCCCATTGAAGTTCCACGGCTTCCTCCCATTGTTCTTCTGCCTCAGGGTCGTTATGGTTGATTTCCTTGATAGTAGCATAAAAATGGCCAGGCTTGCCACACTTGAAACAGTTCCCTGAGGATGCTGGGACTGCGGTCTTCACACGCTCCAGCATCGTTGGCTTGGGGAGGAACGTGGCTCGGGTAAACAGAGCAGGTGTGGCTTGAGTCGGCTTCGACACCGACGCCTTTGTGTTACGACGGAACAAGAAGGCTGGCCAACTACAGGACAGGAAGGAGGGAGGTCGCATGAGACCGGCCCTGGTACCTGGAGGGGCAGCGGGGAATAGTAGTTCCGAAAGTATCACGTGACGGACTCGCAGGATGATGAGAAGAGTCCTAAGAGTCCAGGACTCCGAGGACTCGAGTGAGTTCCCAGGAGTCCACTAGGCACGTGATGGACTCGCAGGATGATGAGAAGAGTCCTAAGAGTCCAGGACTCCGAGGACTCGAGTGAGTTCCCAAGAGTCCACTAGGCACGACGCCACTATATAAGTAGATAGTATTTCCTTAGATAGGAGCTTCGTGCTCAACTCAATACAGTATTCGTTATATACTAGTAACGTGTTACTTGAAGCCTTTGTGTCTGATCCCCTGCCTCCTCTGATAAGTAAACCTTTACGCAAGAGAACCTCTGTGTCTTCTATCGTTTAGAAGTCAGCGTTACACTTTGCTGTATCCGTGGTACGTGTGGACATCCTTGCAGGGGCGGGTAGCGGATTCAATTCCTTGTTCTGGCACAGTTCCTGGTCGAAGGCAGTAAGTTCTCGTACCATGGTGTGGTAGTCTCCATTCCATTGGTTTTTGATGATCGCGACGCGGCTGCAGAATTGGGGAGTCAACTTGTTCCACATGTACCCAGCTAAAAATTGGCGGGGGCATTTTGAAGGTCAATTCTGGGAGCTATATACTAAACATTACGCCAACCAATAACGATCAAGGCAATACCAAGACCAAAATAGCGAACTTGATATAGACCCAATGGCTTTATTATTAAACTGGAAACGAAGTTATAATGTAACGCTGACTTCTAAACAATAGAAGACACAGAGGTTTCTTAGGTTGACTTGACAGAGGAGGCAGGGGATTAGACACAAAGGTTTTCCAAGTAACACGTTACAGTATTGTAAAGAATACTATATTGAGTTGAGCACGAAGCTCCTATCTAAGGAAATACTATCTACTTATATAGTGGCATCGTGCCTCATGGGTAATCTGGATAGTTGGCGGATAGCTAGATATTCAGGATAGTTCGTGGATAGCTCAACTATCCAATATCCACTAGTTTCTGCAACTATCCATTAGCCCCATCACATGGCAGCCTACCCCGCTTGCCCCCTGTGACTCACACATCACATTACTAGGCCCTGGCCCTGTAACCATGACATCATGTTACTGTAGCCGTAACATATAACTCTTGGAATTAAAATACCGATCAGGTAGGAGAGATAGTGCAGTACCTTGCCCTCCATAAGTTTATAGTAATAATTATAGTAATTACCACTAACTATTATTAGCAGCCTCCAATCAACCACCATTACTATGGTGGAAATATAACGAAGGACAATTTCCTGGCCTTGCAGCTATGGCCCGGGATATACTTTGTATTCCAGCTTCAGAAGCTCTTGTTGAGCGAGTCTTTAGCACTGCCCGGACAGTGTGTAATTACAAGCGGAACCGAATGGCTCCTGAAACAATACGGTCAATTATGCTTGTTTATTACTGACAGAAAGAGCGGCAATTTGAACACTATTCAGTGTTACGGCTAAGTGCTAGTGCTATGGCTAGCGCTTACGGCTGCAACCTCACGTGATGGATAACATTGGATATCATGGATATTATGTTATCCATGTTATCCACAGCGATCCACGGAATGTCATGTGATGGATAACATTGGATATCTTGGATATTATGTTATCCATGTTATCCACGGGGATCCACGGAATAACATTAGATATCATGGATATTATGTTATCCATGTTATCCACGGATATCCCTTTGGCACGACGCCACTATATAAGTAGATAGTATTTCCTTAGATAGGAGCTTCATGCTCAACTCAATATAGTATTCTTTACAATACTGTAACGTGATACTTGGAAAGCCTTTGTGTCTAATCCCCTGCCTCCTCTGTCAAGTCAACCTTACGCAAGAAACCTCTGTGTCTTCTATCGTTTAGAAGTCAGCGTTACATTCAGTAACTGATATTATTGATTCTACTAATATGACTGAAGAGGAAATAGGGTTAGAGTATAACGGTATGGTTGAGGCTATTCAAGACAAGATGGCAATACAGTATATTCCTGATCGAAGCTCTAATATGCCAAATACTCATAACCAGACACAGCGGAATGAGGAACGTTTTGCATTTATACATAGGGTCCAGCAAACACAACGCCAACACCAGAGTCAAGCTATTACATTTACATTTGATACAAACTACCAAGAGTTAGATGATGAGGTAGCAGGGCTACCACCAAGTCAAAACGATGGTGATTATCAATTACCTTCACTGACAAGACCATCTTCTATTGCAAAGAGGCCACAGAATAATAATGGGGCTCAAATTCTTCAAAGAGAAATAGTCCCATCAGTTGAATCAAGCCAATTCCGTAACACGTCACGGTCAGGTCGCGAAATTCAGGAGTCATGGCGTAATGTAGATATATAGTAACAATTATAGCAATTGCTAACTACCAACCTATCTGTCTAAATTACTTGTAAAATATCCACTTGAAATGTTAAGGCGCAAATATCACCACACGTGATTTATAGGCATGTTAAACCCCGTGACCGGTCTGCCAAGAAACTGGTGGGGGACCGTAGGTTTGGAGGCTTCAGACCAGACCAGACCGCGGTCTGAGAATTTGGGACCGACCAGACCAAGGTCTGGTCTGGTCCAGGGGAACCGGTAGTCCAGGTCCCCCATGACGCACCCTACACTTGCGTGAACTGTATCGCCAACGCTAAGAGTATCTCTAGGGTCTAGAGCTAAGTAAAGAAGTGGTGGAAGGCGAACACTTTCACTTGCGCGGCGTTAACTGGCTTGTTTAGCCTCTAGATTTCGTTCTGTAAACAGTGTTGTCAATAGTATATGGTTTCTTGGCAATATGCCACAGTAATTACTAGCAATACGGTTCTTGGCAATATCTTGGCATACTGTGACAATATAATATACTACCAAGCCATATGGTGACAATATGATACGGCCTCTTCATACCGACAATATATTGCCAAGACTAAACAATAAAAGTCTGTGCTTACATGTAACTTAGTAATAGCCCTTTTTCATGGATTGTTTGATACTTAGACTAAGCAGAAGGCTGCCAATTACCACATAAACCTCTGCACTCTCCCTAGCTCACTCGCCCACTCAAACTCCTTCCCTAAAAACACAACACATGTTCCAACATTCACTACAAGAAACCACAGCGTCTCCGCCCATAATCTAGTCCTCTCCACACTCATACCTACGAGCGAACCATGGCTAGGCCGCACATGCAGCCGCCATATCACCCACGGAAGAATAAAGTACCGTGGCTCGACAAGGGGGGCAGTAATTAGTGACAGGGCTGTGGTAAGGAGCCAGATGAGCGCAAACGATGTCTTCGTCTCTGCTGCTCGATTTCTCCCTTCCTGTTGCATTGCCGAACGGGATAGTTTCCCGCGTCGTGATGTTTCTTGTGCATTTGTAGCAGTACCGGAGGAAACTGGCTGGTGCCTACGGAGCGCACGGAGCACGAACCACCCGCAGAGGACGTATATCGGTGCGAGCGCGTATTTTATTAGTGGGTGGCGCAGGATCGTGTACCGGAAGACGTAGAACATGTAGTGCCGGTTGTCGGCGAGGGTAAAAGGATGGATAAGCGTGTTGAAGTGGACGATGCCGAGGCTGAGCGTGATGGCGAGGAGGGCCCAGGCGAGAGTGCTGGCTCTAGGGAGGGTCGGAGAGAGGGCGGAGATGATGGTAGGTAGAAATAGGGGAAAGGAGAAGAAGGCTATGAAAGGCCAAAGGTAGAGCATTTGTGTTAGATGGAGGGTTGCAACGTGGTTTGATTTGTCGCCTAGTTCTGTCAGACTTGGAGTTGAAAGAAGTGGATGGGGAGTACCTAATACGACGCCACCGTTCCAGACGACAAAGGCCCCGAAAGAAAGGAGGAGTGCGATCTGAGGCCATAGCCGAGAAATTAGAATTATTGGGTGGCTTACGGCTGATATGCCGATGCTAATGAGGCAGTAGAGAAAATCTGCTCCGTTAGTCACATTCTCACATTGTGGATAGTGGACTTACCCAAAGGACCGGCTTCCTCGATCGACGGATCATGCAGTTCGCCACGCGTATACGGGCCGAGCACCATTTCTATCAAGCTTGCGTCTTTCCCTTGCCCTGCCCGAGTTTGCCCTTTTCCTACCATATCCGTACAAGCTCTAATCCACTCCATCCCTGCTAGAAAGACGCCCACCCAGAAAACATTCGTTTGGCGCATCACCAATCCTACAACGCCTAACCCATAAGCCAGCAGCCCCTCTCCCATAGATGCACCGCCTGCGCCCCGCTGGAATGCAAGATACGCTACCACAATCACAAGTGTAGACAGCACGTCTGTATAATACAGCCCTGAAAAAAAGAACAGCGGCGGGAACAGACACACATTCAACGCCTCATGGGCGACTTCCCACGACCGATCCACACGCTTTCCATCGCCACTTAATGACCTCCGCAGAAAATAGCACACCACCAATAACGCCGCAAGCGCCACACCGCCGATTCCACGTAACTCCGTGGCCGTGCATCCCGCGCGCGTCGCCGCCTTCAGCAGCAGCGAAAATGCGTACAGGCCCGGCGGCGTGGTAAGCTTTGGGTCCCAGGTGTAGAAATCAGATGCACAGTACTGCTGCGCCTGGGGGATGTGGAATACCTCGTCCTATGATAGTCAGCACGTGTTTCAGTGGAGTATGGGCGAGTCGGTTGTATAGTACCATGTAAGGAGACGGGACATTGCTGTTGACTGCGCGGAGCCATGCTGTACTCAGCACACCCAAGAAACCCCCCGTGAGAGTTAGGGACAGGAGTGCTTTTGCCATGGCGATACTGGTGTCGTGGTTATTGGGCGGCACGTCCCTTGAAGCCATGTTCGGTGCACGGACGCTGTTGTGTTGGATTTAGTCACGTGATTTAAATCAGACAGCGATGCAAATAATCGTGGGTCGAATAACCCACCGCGTAGCGGTGGGTTATTCGAGTTGCATCGCCCCAGATTTCTCAACCACCCAATTTGTATTGCAATTGAACCTTGAACAATGCCACCACCTGCAACCCACGAATACGAAGAGGCTATAGCCCAGGCAATTGCCTGGGCTACTGCCAATCCTGACGAGAGTGAGACTACCGCCGCACGTATTTTCCACGTGAATCCTCAAACCCTCAAATCGAGGATACGACGAAAGAAGCAACGCGACGACCGCCCTCATATAATACACGGAGGCCAGAATCGAATCCTCTCTAGGCCACAACACGAAGCTATTATTACATATGCAGACGATATGCACAGGACAGGCCTCGGGGCTACAAAACAGATGGTCTTTGCGATAATCGAATACCTAAAGGATCTAGAAGGCAGACCGCGACCGTCCTGGCGATGGTTTCAAAACTACATAAAAACAACCCCGGGTTTTCTTCATACACTAAAAACAAAGCCAATTGCACGAAACCGAGTCGGTGCACAAGATGTTAAGGATGTACAGGATTGGTTCAAGAATTGGATGACTTGGTGCGAAGCCCATGATATTCAGCCTGGTGATATTATCAATTTTGATGAAGCTGGGTTTCAAATTGGAGTAGCTTCTGGAGAAGATATTCTTGTCCCTACCTGGATAGTAGATGTATGTATATTCCAGTTATAATATAAAATATAGTATAGCTAATAAAGTATAGCCATTGTATACACCTAGCCCTGAAAATCGACGTTCTATTACCGTTATAGAATCGATTATTGCAAATGGAACAACTATTCCTCCTGTTCTAATTGTACAAGGTGTGAATCATATGACGAATTGGTATACCTTATTAGACGGAATACAAGGGTATTAATGTCTGATTCCGGATATATCAACTCCCATTTAGCTCTTGAATATCTTGATCACTTGATTCTTCATATACAAGCTGGGGCAAATGCTCGTCCTAGGGTTCTATTAATGGATCAACACGGTAGTCATATGACCCCGGAGTTTATTATTAAAGCTACAGAAGCTAATATACACCTGTTTCCTTTTCCTAGCCACTTGACGCATGTTCTTCAACCTCTTGATGTCGGTGTTTTTCAGCTGTATAAACACTGGCACTGGAAGGCTGTACAAGATGCAACCTGGCATCTAGATATTGAATATACAGTTTCATCGTTCTTCCGGGACTTAACGGAAATCAGGGAAAAGACTATGAAAAAAGAGACTATTTAAGGTGCCTTCCGAAAGTCTGGGATCTGGCCATTAATTGCCAGAAATGTCATACTGACATTCGTTGCACTCAGTTTGCTATCAAACTCAAGAGCAAACTTGGAAATCTCCTCCTCAAACCTACAAGTCACTATACATATTTTGGCTTATCACACCAACAACAAGAGCAATACTACTCAACGATTGCTACAACCATCTATGATTCATTACACGTCATCGCTCCTTAGTTACTGGGCCAGTATTACCACATAGCATATCTCTACAACCCTCTATGATTCATTACATGACATCACTCATACCACATATGACATATCTCTACCAACTAGAGGCCTAGGAGCATGAACGATAGCTCTAAAAGCTCCTACGAACCTCTATGATTCATTACACGTCATCGCTCTTTAGTTACCCACAAGATTGGTTAAGTTATGACATAATTTGTCTATGACATAATTTGTCTATGACATAATTTGTCTATAGGGGTACTCTGACCTTGGACCTCCTTTTACTTCCTATAGGCTACGAACCTAAGAGATGGTTCTATGGGATTCTCTTACATCGACTACAGTTACCAAGCCTGGTTAGTCATGGAAAGTCTTGGAAAATGAGAGAACTACACTCCTTTAGCATAAATAGGATTGCCCTTTCCTTACGAAAGGGCAAGCAGACAATTGTAACACTGACTTCTAAACGATAGAAGACACAGAGGTTCTCTTGCGTAAAGGTTTACTTATCAGAGGAGGCAGGGGATCAGACACAAAGGCTTCAAGTAACATGTTACTAGTATATAACAAATACTGTATTGAGTTGAGCACGAAGCTCCTATCTAAGGAAATACTATCTACTTATATAGTGGCGTCGTGCCTAGTGGACTCCTGGGAACTCACTCGAGTCCTCGGAGTCCTGGACTCTTAGGATTCTTCTCATCATCCTGCGAGTCTGTCACGTGCCTAGTGGACTCCTGGGAACTCACTCGAGTCCTCGGAGTCCTGGACTCTTAGGACTCTTCTCATCATCCTGCGAGTCCGTCACGTGATACTTTCGGAACTACTATTCCCCGCTGCCCCTCCAGGTACCAGGGCCAGTCTCATGCGACCTCCCTCCTTCCTGTCCTGTAGTTGGCCAGCCTTCTTGTTCCGTCGTAACAACAATACAGTAAATCGACTATCACATACTTCCACGTCTTTTACAAGCTTCCAAGCATTCATCTTGTTACTCCTTGTTTCTGAAAAGTCAGTGCGGTGTTAACCTCTGACTTACCCCTGAGTTCCCAGACTCAACATTTGTTGCAACTTGTCTGAACCACTTCACTACATCACACACCTGATTGCTGCATTGTGGAATAGTCTAAGCTATGACCCTTTGGCTCTGTTTTCTAAGACAGTGTGTTGTCTTAGTAAATTCATCCCTTCCTTGGGTGGCTAGATTCTCACATCTGGTGCACCCACCATTACAAGAAAGCTCTTAAGAAAATGAAGACGTATATGGTACCAGCGATGGTGATGGCAATGGCAATGGCAATGGCGACAGCGATTGAATTACCCTGTCCTCAAACACCAGATAGAGGTGTTCAAGCTGAGAGATCTCTTCAAGAAATAGCATCAAAAATCTCAGAGAAGATTGATATATTTAGTAGTCCTACACGCCGGAAAATTGACTCTACAATACGAGGGGTCCAGAACGTCCTTCTGACTGCAGAAGTCCGGGACCGGCAGTATGAAGACCTTCATAATAGGGCTCAAAATCAACAGAAGTCTTAGGATTCGAGGGAATCGGAGGTCTTACAAAAAGGAGGGGTCCTTACAGGAACTCAGGCACGACAGATCCAGGAAAACAAGCATGAAAAGGAGCAGGTTGATAGGATCAAAAGACGACAATATCTTATCCGAATTACAACAAATAAGATTAAGAAGAAGTATCATATCCAAGGGGTTGATGCACGGAAATCAGAGAAGGAACGTCAAAGGACAATTCTAAACTTCAAATGGAGGAAAGAAGCTATTCCTATTGAGCTATTCAATCCAATCCCGGACCCAGAAAAGCTTATAACCGATAAAGAGATTGATATACAGGTTAAGGAAGCTCTTATATCCCTCCCAGAATTTAATGGGGTCTCATTTGAATACGAGGAACTAGGTGCAATTGGTGTCATTGATCCAGGACTTCAGGAATTTACGTCGCAACAGGATTTCATATCATTCGAAGGCACAAATATATGGGGCCGTGATTCAATTGCGTCAGAAGACGAAGAAGATGAAGATTCAATTCAAGAAGCGTTTTCATACTTGTAGTGGTAAAATATTTCCCATAGTCCACGATTCAATTGCAATACAAATTGGGTGGTTGAGAAATCTGGGGCGGTGCAACTCGCTTTCGCGATGCAACTCGCTTGCGCCCATCGCGTAGCGGTGGGTTATTCGACCCACGATTAATATTTCTTTCTTATTTTCCTGCAAATTAATATCATATAGAATATGGGGATATGATTGAGTTATTAGTAGTAGCCGTGGATACTTTTCAATGCTAGTCATAAATCATCAGCATCATCACTGTCATCACTATCCTTCGTATCGGCACCCCCCTTCTTCCCTGCCTCCTCTATCCTTTTCTCCGCAGCCGCCTGTGCAGTCATGACAGCAACCTCTGCGTCTTCAAGCCTCTTCCTCGTCTTGCGCTCGTCTTCCTCCTTCTTCCTCTTTCGCTCGTCTATCGTATCTTTAGCCCACTTCGCCGCCTCCCGCGCCGCAATTTCGGGGCTTCTCTTGTGCTTTAATAGATATCCCTGAACGTCAGCCGGACTGAAGATGCCTTCTGGCATTGCCAGCGTGAATGACTCTGCAAGAACTGCTATTTTCTTGGCCTCAAGTTTTCGGCGCTCTTCATCCTCATTTATTTTTTGATCGGCAGCATTAGATGTGTCTACACCACTTGACTTCGCATGCCCGGTTTGAAGGTTAGCGCTATTCAAAGGCAGAGCACCATTCCCATTAGAATCAAGCAGTGCGATTTTCTTCTGTGGGAAGTCGCCTTCTAGCGTCGTGAAAATACTCGTGAACAGCATCCTCATCATCGCCGCATCGGATAGCTGGAACTTAATTGTCATGTCCACCCTGCCAGGCCTGATAAGGGCCTCATCCAGCTTATCAATGTGATTAGTCGTCATGATCAGAATACGGCCCTCCTGGCTGGATACGCCATCAAGGACATTTAATAGAGCAGAGAGACTGATCCTGCCTGCCGGCGGAGTTCCGACGACAAGTGAGGGCGGCTGCGATGGATCTTTCTGGACTTTCTTGACCGCCATTGCTGCAGCTGCATCTTCAGAAGCTTCACTGTTCCTTGCGTTCGTCAAGCCAGCTGTATCAATATCCTCGAGCAACACGACGCAACGCTGCGGGAGCTCGGAGAACAGCGTCCCAAGGCTCTCTTCGTTCATCGATGGCGAGTTGAGGCTGACAATGTAGATCTTAAGCTTGAAGTATCCTGCGATCGCGAGACTTAGAGAGGATTTGCCTGTTCCTGGTGCGCCATACAACAGGTAACCCCGACGGTATGGGATTCCGCGATTCCAGTACCAGCGTTGCGTGTGCGGGTGTAGGTAGTCTCGCATGTCTGCCAGCAGGTCCGTCTTGACCGATTCGTCCATAACCATTGTTGACATGGGACGAGTCACTCTCGCTGTGCTGCGCACCCAAGTCGTCTCCGACATGGTTCCCGGCTTGTTGCCCCCGCGAAATATGACGGTCTTATCTTCATCAGAATTGAGGAACAGCTTGCGGCACTCGTTCAGCAGCTCCTTCAGCTTAGTCGGGTCGCGCCCGAAGCTTGAGATCGAGATCTCCTCACGCTCCGAGATAGGGCCATAGCGCTGGTGTGGGGCGCTACGGCGGAATACCATGAGCCTTCCCTTATACCAGAAAATGTGCGTTCCGAGGCCGGGTGTATATTGCAATTTTCTGTGCTTTCGCTTCTCTATTGGGATGCCGTTCTCGTCGATTTCATCCACGCCCTCTCCCTCGCGCTCATTATCACGGCTCTCAACCCACATGAACCAGCTGCGAGAGTTTACATTCGTGCTCGCGATGAACCGGCGATTGGCCTGTGAGAACTTCTGCTGCGTCACCCATCCCATAACGTAATTGTACATCTCGTCGTCGATGCGGATATCGGCCGTAGACATCAGGTAGTGTTGCAGGCTGGACCAGAGGTGCTCAGAGACATAATTCGAGGCGTAGATAACAACGCCGCAGATGACGATGAAAGGGAGGTAAAAGGATATATCGATCTGCAGGTATTTAGACAGGCCAGCAGAGACCGTGGAGAAGCCAGGGAAGAAGACATCGAGGATGGCGAGCTGATTCACTGGAGGCAGGAGGTTGTCGTCGCCGGAGGCGTTTGCGAATGCAGTGGGGATTGACATTACGAATAATCGGCGGGGTCGTTGTCCCAGGCTTCAGTTTATTCGGAGAAGCACACGACCAACAGGGACACGTTCATCAGGGACTTCTCTTTAAAAATGAAGTGAAAAGAAAGAAAGGGAAAATGGATGAAGGAAAGCTGAGGGGAGTATTTATACTTACTGCTGTCACGTTACTAGCTAGCAGGCTGACGATAGGATGGCATCGCAAGCAAGAAGACAAGAGCAGGCTTGCATCTCTGTCGCAGCTGCAAGGCAACAACCAGAGACATGTCACTCGTACCCATGTATACAGCCAGCCAGCTAGAGCAAAGAGCTTGCATAATCCGTAATCCGGTGAGCAGCACCCTGATGAACGGTGACTCAGCACCAAGATATGTCCTCGTCCAATAATCCCATCTCGACTGGTACAGACGCCTGCTACAGACACCCGAAAGGGGTCGCCGCTGGAGAGATTGGGTACAACGGCGAGGCTGACTGGGTCTCATAGCCGCGGCCTGCCGAATCGGCGATTCCTACTGTCAGCTATGGATCTCATAGGGCTGTAAAGGGACGGGCGGCGAGTCCGTGTGCAGGCGAATGGAATGAATGCTGGTGTTGCAACGGGCAGGGGGCTGTGCATGGGGACGTCCCGAAATATTCTCAAATAATCAAACCCAAAAGTCAGTCATCAATCACCAGCTTCAACAGGAACAGCACAAAAACACGGATAATATCAGGTACACCACTGAGGCATAAATGTGGCCATTAATTTCGTTGCAGTCTTCATCAGCATGATCATCTATACTGTATGCACCACATCCAACAACCAACAGGTCCCGCCCCACGATTGCGCCCCACTGTCCCTCAAGACCTTCCAAACCCAAACCACCCCTTCTTAGCCTCCTGCCTCTCCTCTCCCCGCGAGCTAGGTATCTCTTCCTCAGCTACCTGTGCTGTCGCCTGCGGGCTGCGCCCTGGATACTCGATATAATTCCACGCCACATCGAAGAACAGTGGCTTCACCGGCACCGCCTCCAGTTTCGTCGGGTAGGATACCAGATTGCTCAGATCAACATCACCGCTGGTCGGATAGTGCTCCAATGTCTCCACCAATGGCAAAGAGGGTGGAAGCTTGGCGACAGTGCCGCTGACTGTGGTTATCTCGACGAGTGCGCGGTGGCGCTGGAGTTCGGCGTTTAAGGTTTTTGCGAGGAAGGACACCGATGCAGGGGAGATTGCGAGAGTTGGGGGCGCGGTGGGTGAGGGTGCTGCTGCGGCGGAGAGGTGGGGTAGGGATGGGGTAAGAAGAGCGGTTGCGCGGGCTAGAAGGCTAAGGGCTTCCACATATGAGGAGAGAACGGAGTGTGATCGGGCGATGGCGAGGCACCTAGAAAAATTAGTTAACCTTGCTCAATAGGAACTATACAAAAGTGACGATGATATACTTTAGGGCGCGGAAGTAGTTGTACTTGGCTTCTAGCTCCCCCAGGAACTCCGTGTCGGAAGACACTCCCGGCAACTCCTTGATGGAATCCAAGCTCTGAAGAGTTGAATCGTAGAGTACGACTCGCTCTCGTAACTTTGCTAATTTGCGACCGGTGCCCTCCTCCTTGTCGACTGTCACCTCATCTGCCTGTTTGGATTTTCGAGACTTTGCAATTGGCGCGCTATCTGGTAATGCACCGTCGTGGTCGCCCGTGAGGACTCGGTTCCGGCCTATGCGCCAGCTGATCAAATCGTACCCAATGGCAGTTCTGGTAATCTGGAGGCTCTGTATCCGCTTATCGCCCTGCGAGATGCCTTCCGCGACCAACTCGTCGATAGAGTGTTTTGTTGCATCAACCGCATCCTGGCTCGCAATGAGGATGTCGTCATACGCCGATGCGCGCTCTCTAGGGTGTGAAGTAGAGGTCGAAGATAGTGTCTCGCTCAGATTCTTAGCTGCTGTCGTAACTGCTGATAGGGCCACGGCAATAGATGCGTCTTCCAAGTCCACGGTCCGTGACCTCCAGGTGATTGTCCTCGACGCTGCATCACTCTCTACCAGCTCGGGCTTAGCCTTTGACGTATCCTTCAAGATTATGGGATCCAGTTTCTCCACCGCCTTGACAAGGGGTTGATCATCCATGGGGAAGAATTTCCGCACAATTACTGGGATTGCCATCGTCCGAGCAAGCTTCAACTGATATGCCCCATAACGTATGCTCGGCTCAACGGTAGATGTAACCAAGCCCTTAAATATGTCGCTTTTCGTAGACGAAGTGAGAGCGGTATATATGGCCCAGACAATGGAGTAATCCGTGACGCAAGCTTGCCAGCTTTGCTTCTCGAATTGCTCGGCGCCAGCAAGAGCCGTGGCATATGCGCGTGCCTCAAGAAGATCCGTTTCCGTCGCGCCAGACACCAACCGATCTGACAGCGCCTCCAGCACACCCTCTTGAACTTTATAAGCCTTGTGAAGCCGCGAAATAATGTGAGATCGAGCGGCGCCTGTGATGCCTTTGGCGTCGGACGAATGAGTGGACTTCATGTACATCGCATGAGCCCAGGCACGCTCCGACGTGAGGAGCTGGATACAAAGATACCTGCCAGAGTTAGTAAAACAACCTCCAATTATTCAACTGCACATACTCGTGGTTCCTGGCAATATCTTCAGCTGCCACAGCTGGCCGTTTCGCATATTTGGCTCCCTTTCTCGTCGCTAGCCCCAATTTCTTGCGTGTAGAGCGCAGTTTTCTTGATAACTGGGCGCGGTAAGTGCTGTAATCACCGTAAATAAGCGCCTCATCACGTCCGGTGACGATGAATTTAGTTATGTCCATGGTTCTGTTTACTTCTCCGAGGCCACATGGTGGGGTTGACAGGTGAGGTTTCTTGGTGGGAATATCAAGCTTACATAAGCAGCTAGATAGCTTCGTCTGGGGTGGGTCTGGATGGGTGAATCGGCAAAATAATAATTCCGCACCCTTGTCGTGGTTATTTCTGATATCCTCAACGCAGTCGGGCCAAAACCATCGTTACGCTCCCGCACTGTATTAAATATCACCCACCAACCATCTTACTATTGCTCGATTTGTTGTTCTGTATTCGCATTTAGTGCCTTCGCGGCCTCGACAAGCTTCGAAAACGCACGAGACAAACCGAGCTCCGCGGCATGCAGAACTTTGTCTAAAGCCGAGAAGCATGTTATTGTGTAAACTGCCACACAGTGTGATCGTGGAACCCTGCTAATGGATACTGCTAGATTTTAGTTTGACGTGTTCTCTTGTATTATAGACTATTTCGACGACGTTTCCAGTGCGCGGCACGATACACTGTTGGGCTTGGGGCATGCTGGAGCGTACGGCGGGATGTCTCGAACTCGGCAGCGTGCGACGATTCGTGCCCGGATGTAAGTCGATGAAGAGTCGCCGGATGCTGCATTCTGCGTTCTGGAACCATGGTGCAATGGAACTGGAGCTGTCTCCTTTATGGCAAGTATTGATCCAGGGAACTGCACACAACGACAGACCCATAGAAACGAACGAACACGATAATTCTGGAGGAATGATGCTCGATTTTCTCTATCCATCTGGTGCCTTGAATCTCATCGGACAATACTCGCCGTGGACACCGGATAGGACTGACTTCAGGAGGACGATGGGCCTTGGCAGGATTGGGCAAAGACACTATACATCGGCAGCGGGCGATGGTTCTGTGACAATGTCGAGGCGCGCCGAGGAAGTTGGATGTCAATATGAAGTCAAGTCAATGGAACACCGTGTGGATTGGGAGGTGCAGCATTTGAAGAGCGATGGGACTGGACAAACATCGGCTTTTCTACGGTCAATAAGCGAATCGACGCGCACGAACGATTATGAAGAAGCGTGGAGGCAATTTGGGCAGCTAAACTCCGACAACAAGCTGGCGCTTGCGCCACGGCTTCTCAGTTATCTCATCAGCTCAAATCGACCGATCGATGCGGACCGGATAGTTTCGGTTTTCGATACCATCAGAGACCAAGCCGGGCATAGCAGTTACGAAGCATTGGTAAATGCCCATGTGGTTCTTCGAAACTATGAGGATGCCGCCAATGTGCATTCGGAATCTCTAGCTACCTTTCGAAAACCAACGTCGTCGGATAGGCTACTTGGCCTGCTCATTCAATACGGTCGATGGGACATGGCATTTGATGCTTGGAAGACTGTCAAGGACCTGGGGACTGCAAGCCCCAGAAACGGTCATGATATATGGGCACGTGTGGTTTATTTGCCGAATCTCAACGAGAAAGTGCTGCAGATGGTGTCAGGCTTAACCAGTCATTTGTCTGATACACCTGATTTGGATATCTCTCGGGAATTGCCAGTTGATAAAGTTACTTTCATCACCGAAGCACTGTCAATAGCTCTTTTTCCACAGGACGACTTCTCGGAAGCAAACTTCCTGTCGGTTTTTTCTCGGCTTGAAAGCCTGGGATTAGCCACAGAATCAATTTACCAAAACACGATACTCAAGCTTTTGAAGATGGACCGCACGAAGATGGTTGTCCGTCTATACCGGAAATTCCGACAGACAGGTGGCATACCCACGACCCGTATCCTCGACGCTATCCTGAAGATTTTCTGTAAATATAAGAGCAACATGGGGATACATCAAATTCTGGAGGATTGGGTACGACATTTCGATAAGCCGTCCTCTCCTGCGTATAGGATGGTAATGACAGCATTTGCCTCGCAAGGAAATGTCGAGGCTGTCAAAGGATTGTGGAAAAAGTACCTCGAGCGGCAAACGTATGGGCGGATTCGGAACGCAGACGATCTTCTACCTTTAATGCATGTTCATGCCAAGCGGGGGGAGGTGGATGAAGTCGTCAACATTTTCGAAAGCATGGAGGCCGAATATAAAGTCGTTCCGAACATCAAACATTCGAACATTCTTTTGAACGTTTATGGGAAAGCTCATGCTGTTGATAAGGCTTTCGAGCATTATAATAAGCTACTTGACTCCGATGTTCACCCCGATAAGATCACGATTGGAACGATGATGGGAATTTGCACACAGCGTGGCGACGCTATAGCAGCGCGCGAACTCTATAATTCTGCTGCAGGCTTGGGAATCCGTCCGAATATCGTCATGGTTGATTGCTTGGTCCTCGGAGATATCCAGAATGGTAACATTAATAAAGCCGAAGAGACATGCATGAAAGCACTGACGATGGCACTGGATGGCCCAAAAACAAGAATGTGGAACTACTTGCTGGTTGCCTACGCCATGGGGCGTGATCTTGAGAATGTTTCTCGGGTACATCGGATCATGGAATCTTCAAACGTCTCACCCGACACTTACACCTACTCTGCACTGATGCAGGCTTTGGCTGTTGCAGGCCAGCCGAGTCGCGCTTGGAAGATCTTGACCGAGGCGATGCCTGAAGCCGGTATACAAGCCACCGAGTTTCATTATGCGGTTGTTATGGGTGGTTTTATTGCTACGAAAGAGCTAGACATGGTATTTCACGTCAGAGACCATATGCTAAGCCGGCCTGAAGGCCTGAAGCCAGCCGTGTCCTCCAACATCCAGACCCTGAAGGCCGCCGTCATGGATGATTCACGCCGCATACAATCGGGCGATGCCGACACGGACTTTGCAAAGGCAGAAGATTATTTCTTCCAGTTCTTGATGAATGCCGACAGGCAAGAACTAGCGAGCAACCCAAGAAAAGGTATGGGTCATGAGCCGCTCGATGTTGCATACTCGGCGGCATACTTCGACTTTTATATGTTCGTCTGTGGCCAACACAAAGCATTCGATCGAGTTAAGCGGCTTTACGACAATTTTTTGCAGCGGCTACCTGAAGACCGTCGATCCCAGCCTCCTATCCGGATATTGAACGCTTTGATGGTATCTAGGTTAAAGGAGAATGACCATGACGGTGTGCAAGAAGCGTGGGAGTTTGCTTTGATGCGTGCCAAGGAAAGAGGAAAGCCAATATCGGGGAACAATTTGCTTTTATATTCACATCGCCTTTCGCTATGCCGCCCTCTGTCAACTCTAATCAAATCGCTGGCAGCGCAGAACAAGCTCACGCAGCTGAAAGAGACGATCGCCGATATTCGAGCTTTCGGGTTCGAACTGGACTCCAACAACTGGAACCTGTACGTCCAAGCCCTTACCAAGGCATACAAGTACCAGGAAGCATTCGGCGTATGCGAAAAACGTCTCATGCCGGGGTGGCTTGGATGGGCAATGATTCGCCAAGTAGAGCCACGCCGGAACCGCTTGTCGCTCAAGGACCGCGCCCGAAAAAGAGATCCAACTTATCTCCGGCCCATCTACCATACAATTCTTATGTTATCGAGGGCCTACCTAGATATGGAGGGCTCATATTCAGCAGCTGGGCAGGCTTACCATGTACTGAAATATGTAGACCAACATTGCCCGCTGACCCTAAACGCGATCCAAACGATGCGCAGGACCGAGGACGAATTGGAGAAGAAGATGCTGGGAACAACACAAGGATGATAATTATGTATTTTATATAAACTTATATGTATTTATAGTGTATCAATAAACACCTAACGAATTTCTGGTGTTGTGACATCATGTATTATACCATCTGAGGCATGTTCTATTCCCTGGCTGTATAGTCTTTGGACGGCTCTTTGCTTCTGAGCTTGTGACTACCTTTGCAGTAATAACTCCCATTGCGAAACCTGCTTCATCAAAGTTGTAGATATCCTGCTCTAAGATGCCGTATTTTGCAACTATATTTCGTACGAGAGAGAACCACCCTTGAATTATCCTAGGATCTTCGAATTTTGCTCATTTATAATCGTAGTTCCGACTGAATTTTGCTTTGATTTCCGTACGACGCTTTATGAAAGTAGTAGCCCAGTTCTTCCCAACAGGGGTCTCGCCTCGTTCGGAGAGTATGAGATCAGCCATTTCTTGCACACCTTGTGGCCGGGGTGGAAATCCACGTGAATCTAAGTCAAGAATATACTGAACAAGAGCTGATTCTTCGTATTTTCGTGAGTTAGGGGTAGAGTCGCGTTGAGAAGTAACACCGTTAAGTCTTGCACGTAGCGACTCAAATGGGACGTCGTACGACATTGTAGCAGCTCGAATACTCTTAATATTGCCTTCTTTAAGTGCTTTAATAGCAAGAATAATTCTACCCTCTTGATTAGAGAATTGGGCTTGTGTTGGTTGTGGCATGTTAACAGTTGTTAAAGTTGACGCGTTTTGGTGTTTTGGTGACCCGCTCGCCCGTGAAATACGTTAGATTTAAATAAATTTATAATAAGTTAACTTAACTTATTAGCTAAACAGAATTAATAAAAACAGGATATATAGCCCTAGCCTATGAAAATATGATGCTAAAATGCTTTACTCCCTACGTATACAGGAATATATATAATAAAAGCATGTACTATATATTAATATGTACCATATGTTACTCCTCTTCATGAGTTACAATTACTATAAAAGTTATAAAAAGGGGCAATAAACGTGACCGGTCAATGCCGCCAAGGCTGGGGCGGAGAAGCGACGCCGTGTGTGTACGTACGAAGTAGCCCATGGTCCAATGTGAAAGGACACTTCCGGCCTTGGTTATCAGGGTATCGTCACTAATCCATGATTCTCACGACGACAACGACACCCTTAAGTTCCCAATCCGCGATTGTTAACTGTCGCTGAAGCTCTTTTATTGACTGTTACTTCTCTACTCTCTCTCGAGATACTGGCTGGGCGACACGAGCGAGGCTACCGCTGCCAAGTGTTCCAACGACCTGACTCGATTGACACGAAGCTCTCCCATCGAAACGCGACTCTCGCCGCATAGCACGAAGATTACGAACTCAACTTCCGCGGCCGGCACGGCTCCCGCGGCTAGCTGCGCGCGCATGCTCACAACGGCTCAGGCTTGATGAGCGTCTGCACCGGGGCACAGGAGGATGACCTCGCCGTATCCCTCGACGTCAAGCCGGACGAGGGATGAGCGCAGCGCAAATACAGGGACTCTATCTTCAGCTACGGTACGACCGCGTGCACGACGACTTATAAGCACACAGAGTGATAGAGAGGCTCCGCCAAGAGACCTTAGCCCCCTGCCGGCTGCACATCCGAGTCGGATAGGCGAGAGTGACAGCATAGGGGGCAGGAGTAATGGCGGGCTTCTGGGTGGATCAATGAGGGATGGGAATATACCGCAAAGGCAAGGGCTGGGAAAGGGCCTTTTTGATGGGGGTTGGACTGGGAGCTGGACCGCTCTCCAAGGGCTGGCAAGCTCAGTTCTCAGCGGAGACACGGCGGCCAGCCCCGCGGCGAAACCTGTTGGTGCCACAAGGAGGAAGAGACAGAATAGTTTCACGCCGGCATTCTCGGAATGGGGACCTCCGGGTAAACCGAACAAAGGCAAAGGCAGAGATATTGCAGCAGAGTCACTCGCAGCACGCAACTCAGCAGTCAACGTCCTCCGGACAGCAGCAGCAATGCAGGACCACGAAGGCACCAATTCAGGCCTCCAGGTCGGACGACACAAGCGCCGCACCTCCGATGACCTCACCAGCTCAGCGGTTGACGACGATACCGACGCCCTTGTATACGTGCACCACGTTAAACCAACTGATACAGTCGCTGGCGTCATCCTGAAATACAACTGCGACCCCGCCGCCTTTCGCAAAGCCAACCGTCTTTGGCCCAATGACGTTATTCAATTCCTCAAAACCGTTCTTGTCCCCGTCGACGCCTGTGCTGTGCGCGGCGTCCCCTGCGACCCGCCCGCAGATGTCATCGGCCCAGCGCCAGCGCCAGCTGATGAGGAACCGCCCAACCTCTCCTCCCCCTCCGCACCTTCCCCCTGGGCAGACTCCATCCTCTCCCCCCCAGATATACCAGAAACAGACACCTCAGACCCAGACGGCGACCCCTGGATCCCCGTCCGCTGGGTTCTGCTCCCCTCCGCCCCAGCCTCCGAACCGACACAAATAGCGCGCCTGCCGCGCAAGAAACTAGGCTACTTCCCGCGCCGACGCCGGAAAAGCGGCGATGTACCCTCGAGCGTCGCGTCATTGCTTGATTCACCACATGGCTCCGTCGATGTCTCTGCCTCTGTGTCTCCGGCTGCGAGTCCGTGGCCGAGGCGACTGAGTAATCTGACCAGTGGCATGGCAGCGGGGCGTGCTGTGTCGGTGGGTCGACCGAGGCGGGAGTCTACGAGTGAGGCTGCGGCAAGGGGTGGATGGTTCCGTGGCCCTGGTGGTGTGGGAACGTTTGGGCCGGATGTTAAGAGGCCGGGGCCGGCACAGGATGGGCTGAACCGCTGGGTTAACAGACATGTGCCGGGGTTGACGATTAATGATGTGGCGACTAAACCTGGAGCTGGATTTTCCGATAGTGGTGTAGGAGATGCCGCTGGAAGTGGCGGACGAGGCATCGAAGTTGCTGCTGCGGCTATTGAGGGTTGGGTGAGGCGACTTGGAAGGCCAGTAACGCCATCGGGAAGGCAACTGACGAGGGAGGAAGTCGGGGATTTGATTGAATTACGAGACGGGGCTGGGAGTGACGACGGAAATATGGGCGGATTTGGAGGTGGCACTGGTGGCATATCACGGGGGAGGAAAGGTGCAAAGGGGGATTGAATTGGGTGAGCGGCAGCGTTTGGATGCGCACCCCACTTGGAGAGTGACAACACTTGGTGTTGTACGATGGAACGAGTGAGATATTTGGCTACACGTAGCAGTATCCGCACATAACAAATTTTCTAGATCACATTTTCAATTCATACCTAGCAAGAAGGTGCGCGCGGCGTTTGGGAGAGGAGGGATTGTGGATTCCGCATTTTTGTGCGGCTGAGAGATGAGAGGAACTGGGAGAATGATATCTATATTTTACACGGCCATGAAACCAGCATGTGTGCGATGAACCGGGCTGAGAGATGACGAGAGAATTGAAGTTTGCATTGGCTTATTCCGCACGCCACCCACCCACTGCCCATCTCAGACGCCATCCAATTCTCCTTTCACAACTTTCCAGTGTTCGGCACGGATACCAGTATACCCGTGGTATCCGGGTATATCCTCGAGTATATACCTACCCGGCGATATTTTAGGAGTATCCGGCGTATCCGGATACTCTCGAGTATATATCCGGATACATGCCAAGAATAGCCAAGCGCAGCCAAGACCTCTTTTTTCCAACGTCGTGAGATCTATATTGATGCTGTATAAAGTGATAATTATCCTCAGAATGAGCGACTCGTCGTTATCAGATATACCAACGGAGCCTGAGGGCTATAATAGCTATGATACTCATAATGAGCCAAGTCTGCCAACGCTGCCGCCCCCTATTCATATTCAACAGGATATTAATCCTACACCGCTCCGGCTTCAGCCTCCAGGACGAATGCTGCCACCAACGTCATCAGTACTATTTACGAAGCTATTATATTCGCGATTGATACTTGATAGTAACCCACCTACAGTCAAAGTAACTTGCTTACAACCAGGCTGCGGATATTCACCTACTCCGCAGCTATTAAGTCAGACTTCAACCGGTAATCTTTGGAAGCACTATACGCAGAAGCATCCAACAGTAGCATATACAATGAAAGGTCATACAATTACGCCGTCAAGCCCATCAAGTAGTGCATCGTCATTTTTTGAGCCACGGCCGCGGAACCCGCAAGTCCAGCCCGCTCAAGCTCAAGCATCAAATAGTAGAGCGAAATACCGAGAGTTATTACTCTCATTCGTTGTATCAAATAACCTCTCCTTACGACTTATTGAGAGCTATTCGTTCCATCAATTAGTACAGTTCTTAAGCCCAAGTACTCTATCGATATCGTCGCGAACACTACACCGAGAGCTACAGCGGCAATTCTCATATCACCGAGGATTGCTACAATTAGAACTCCAGGCTCATATTACCTATGGCGGCCGGATATCTATTACAACAGATGCATGGACTGCACGGAACTATACAGAGTACGCTGCTGTCACAGGCCATTGGATTAATGAGAAGTGGCAGCACCGGTGCGTATTACTTGATGTAATCCACCTTCAAGAGCCAATTCATAGCGGCGAATATCTCGCTCAAGAGTTAGCTGCAGTAACAGATAGCTTCGAAATTACAGGTGCTATATTTACTTGTACGCGGGATAATGCCTCAGCGAATACTGTGATGCTTTCAGAATATGAGAAAATAGCCAGTAAGCAGCAGACGACTATTCAACAGCCATGGACGTTTACTGTAAAGGAAGGGGACGTTCGGTGTATTGCTCATATTATCAATCTTGCAGTTCAAGCTACTCTAAAGAGCTTGAAAGCTAGCCCGGATACAGAAACAGAAGCGTACTGGTGTCAGCAAGGGCTTGCCCGGATTCCGCAGCGTATTGATAACTCTTCTACTGAAGTATCAGCTACGCTTGAGAAGCTCCGAAGGCATATTTATGTCTTTCGAAACCGAAGAGCATGGAAGGATGCTTTACAGAAGCAGATACAAGCTGCAGGCCAGAAGCCACGCCAGCTATCACTTGATATGCCTATACGCTGGAATTCAACGTACTATATGCTTGAAACAGCTATAAAGCTTCGAATACCAATTACTGCAGTATGCTCTACGCAGAAGCTTGATATCAGTATGAAGGATATTGCGTTAACAAGCAACGATTGGGCTATTATCGAAGCTCTTGAACGATTATTCTTAGTATTCTTAAAGCCGTCAAGACGGCTACAAAGCGATTCATATCCAACGCTCAACTTTACAATTCCTCTTTACTTAAAGATGATAAATAAGGTCACATTACTACAAGAAGAGCTTGGTAGAAGCTCTACGATCGGAGTAGCTTGTGGAGCTGCGCTTCAAAAGCTTAATGAGTATTATACTCTTACAACGAATCGGCAATGTAAGCACTCAGCTGTTGCTACAATTTGCGACCCACGAATGAATCATACAGTATTTAAGAAGATATATCCAAATGCTATAGACGATACACGAAGATTACGAGCAAGAGCGCAGTTCGAAGACGTTTGTAGAACGTACCAAAAGCGAGAGTATCACCTTGATACGGAGCGAATTACTCACGAAACAGCTCTTGCAGAAGCAATAGGTGCTACTGCTACAATAGATCAAGAACCTGATTCTGACGAAGATCTATTTGCGTCAGAAGGCTTGGCTTTTCAAGAGCCAGAATGGAGGCGCTGGATGCTTGAACCACGGCCCGGTGAGCATACTGATATTCTCAAATATTGGTGCGCAAAGCAATACCAATATCCAGTTATTGCCCGTATTGCTCGTGATCATCTAGCTATTCCAGCAACATCTGCAGCATCGGAACGAGTATTTAGTAATGGTAGTGATATTATTACAAAGAAGCGGAATAGGTTATCACCGCCAACTATTAGATATTTACTTTGCTTACGGAATTGGGGTAAAATACGGGAGGCTGATAGCGACGGCGATGATGCTGACGATGAAGCACCTGAATAGGGACTTGCAGAAAGGGGGGGTCTCACGGAAAGGGGGCTCGCGGAAAGGGGTTTACTACTATTATCAAAAGCTTCATTCTTTTTTATATACGCTATTCTATTTTTATATACAATATTCAGCCTCATGTATCCGGATATATACCCTACCCTACCCGTCAGATCGTCGCCGGGTATATACCCTACCCGTGAGCTTCACGGATACTACCCGGATATGTATCCGCCGAACACTGCAACTTTCCCCCCCACCCACAAATGGTCCTTCTTCCCAACCCCCTCTTTCATATCTCCCCTCCCCACCAACCCCTCCACCGGCGTAAACCGCCCGCTCACGCAACTCGGACACCCCACCCGCTCCCTCAACATCTCAGTGTCCCGCCGCGTCTCCCATCGTAGCTCCTCAACAATGCCCTTAAGCCTGTCGATCTTGTCGGACAGCTTGGTTTGCTCAGCGAGCAGCGAAATGATAGAATTTTGGAGGAAGGCGATGTGAGTGTTAAGGGAGAGGGAGAAGGATGAATGGGGTAGTGTGTTTCTGGTGCTCATGGTTTGTGTAGTTGGAGGGTAGAGTGGTGTTGATGAGGTGCCGGGGATTGGTGGGTATGGAAGGGTTTTGTGGGGGGTTGTTAAAGGAGCGTGGGTGGAAAGGAGAGAGATTGAGCCGGAGCGTTCTACGGGATACTTGGAATCTTTCTTTGGGAGCTGGTCTTGCTTTGTGGGAGAAAAGCAAAGTGTGGGAGTAACGGTGACCATCCATCCATATATTCAGGACATTCCACCCATAATCAGGGACTCTGCCATATTGAGAGCCGACTTATACCCTCGTAACTGCCCAAACCCTAAGATGCCTTTGTTCAGTAAGAGATAACGAGCACAATAATGCACTCAATACAGCATGGAGCTACCCCACTAGTCTTCACCTCTACCCCTGGATGGCACCCAAACAATCACCAAGACAGCCACTCCTAGACATCCCACCATCACAAACCACTCTCTCAACCCGCAACGACAGCTCAAAAACCGCCCTCACCCACACAACAAAACATCAAAACAACAACGCCCCATGATCTGTCCGAACTATACATGGGTATATCTATTCTCATCCCATCCCATCCCATCCCATATCCCGCTATAATGCCGCTAACCCGACCATTGATGACGCCGCCCACTTCTCATGGCACAACATCCACTACCACGGAAATTAATAATCAACAGCCCACCCATTCTCTTTCAGGAACTCCTCACACGCCTCCCGCAGCGCGAGGTTGGGTCGCAGCTCGTCGATGCGCAGTGGTTCGCGCGTTAGAGGGTCGGTGGGAGAGCGACGGAGGTGCTCCATGATCGAGGCGCGCTCGTAGGATTTACCCGTTCTTGTCTGTGGGGACGTGTGTCAATAAAGGCGCTTGAAGTGGTATAGGGAGAACTAGTTGTGAAGTTTGATGTCTACAGGGGGCATGACTTACTATAACCGGATCGACCATGAAGGAGAAGGTAATATCGTCCACCGCCCAATCCGGCACAACCCTCTTCTTCTCCGCCTTCCCAGCCTCAACCCAAACCCTCTCAACCTCCTCAATCATCTCCTCCCCCTCTTTCCTCACCCCCTCCTTTTCCCCTTCCTCAGCTCCCTCAACCCGCCTCTCCAAATCCCGCCTCAACCCCTCCACAACCTTCCCCCTCACCCCCTCCGTCCCCGCAAGCCTCTCCTGCTCCCTCTCCTCCCAAGCAGCCTTCTTACACTTCAACACCACCAACACCACACTCCCCAAGCTCCCCGCCTCCTCCTTCGCCGAAATCTTATACGCCTCCATAGCCTCCTTCAGCGCTTCCCTTCCCCTACCCAACCCCACCAGCGCCTGCGCCCCATAATGTCTAGCCTTCATATTCGCCTTCTCCTTAATCGCCAAACTCGACGAGCAGTCTTCCAGCACGCCCTCTAGCAGCCCCAGCTTCAGCCGTGCCATCGCGCGATTGGTATACAACATCGGCGCAGACGGGTCGAGGAGGATGGCCTTTGTATACAGCGCCTCGGCTTGCGCGAGATCATTGGAGCGGAAGAACCTGGATGCCTCGAGGTTAGCTGCTGAAGCGGCGGTGGTGGTAGTGTGAAGCTCGAGCGCGTGGGCTCCCTCGGCCTCGGTCATGAGGGTTTTGGGCGTGGATGCGCCGGTGCTTGTGTCTTCGTCCTCACTCGTTTCGTCGACTGGTTCGTGGGGAGTGGGACGAGTGGGGAGAGGGTAGTCGGGCGAGGATGTGGGGGGGGTAATGATGGGGTATTCGGGGGGAGGTGGGGCCGGGAAATAGTCCTCGGGCTCGTCTGGAACGTCGTCCATGGCGAGTGTGATGTGCCCTTGTATCCCCTTTGTGGATTTTCTCTGGTCTACTCTGATGTGCCTACTCTAACCGCAGCGAGCACTTGCTTTGTGACCCAACAGTGAGAACGAGAACCATTAGTCGAGTGAACCAAACCAGAGACCCAGGCGCAGGAGTATTTCAAAACCAGGGGCAAAAGAAACCATAGTGAAGGCAGAAAATAATATCAAAAGAACCAACGCAAAGAAGGCAAGCCAACCTACTTATTCCCCTCCTCCTTCAACTGCTGCGCGCGAGCCGCCGACATCTCTACCACTTTATCAACCTTCCCGGTGCCTCTGCCTACCACGCGCTACTCCAGGCAGCTCTATCCCTCGGTGTGAGTCGCCGTGTGAGTCGTGCAGCCGGGGCGAGACAAGGCTGTGATATGAAGCCAGCAGGCTGCAGCGACGGCCTGGAGGGGGCCTGGGCGCTTGGGGACCGTTTGATTGGAATTCGATAGCTTGGAGGGGGATTGTATCGGGATGCGGCGGGCTGGGTCTGGAGCGTGGGGGGGGGGTTTCGAGCTGGGCTGGTCTGCGTGGCTGTGCGCTGTTGGTTGGTTGAGTCGGCGTGGTCAGCCTAGTGGGTGTCTGATTCACGACCGGGGGTTCTGGACGAGAGGGTAGAGAAAGAAAAGAAGGGGAGAGGAGAGCTGAGTTTAAATGTTTGACGCTGGCGTTTGTAAGTTACTGGTGGTGTGCTGTCGTGGGGTTCAGCTATTCGCGGGCCATCCCTATTCCTGTTGGCTGTTGGGGTTTGTATCTGTCAGCCGTGGAGCTATTGGAAGCTGCTAGAAGGGGAAATATATACCATGATTTATGGTATGACATACAACTTGACGTATTGGCTTCAACAAGAGCTCTGCAAATATATACAAACAATACTATATATTCTGTCTATCCATACTGCTGTTCTTGCGTTCTAGCCGGCTGTTTCGGTGTTGGTTGTCATCTTGGATTCATCAGGGACTCATAGGCTCATAACTTCACAACGCAATCAATATCACGATGTATCCCCGCAACATATCACATATCACTGTCCCATGAGCCTGGACGGTGGCATAACACGCCTTCTAGTTTATATAGCGCGTAATATACACTTTCCAAACATCTCTCTCGTCTCCTCTCCCTTCTCCCATCCTCCTCTTCTATCCCAACCAACATCCCCATTCGAATCGAGCAGGTCGATTAGAAAGGCTACCTCATAGTTAGTATTCCGTGTCGTGCCCATATCACCCACCACACAAGCAGGGACATCACATACGTTGTCCGAAGCCGGAATCTCCCTGATGAACCTTTGTCCGATGAAAGGCACCTTCTATAAAGCCATTAGCCCCCACTCTCAATTGACACCATTGCCATATCATGTCATCTCTGAGGACGTACCGAGAGAATATCCTTGCGCACAATCGGCACCTCGCCGAAGAAGAAGAGGGCGAAGAGGCCAGCGGAGGCGCCGAAGCCGGCAAGAGTCATGCCACTGTCTACCGTCAGCATGTCTGTCCTAAACACATTGTCCATATCTATCCTCTGTCCCTATCTAGGCCGCCCTGCCTTCACTCCCATCTCGGACCGGGGGGAACCCACAGCTTCGTCGTCGCCTTGACGGTCCAGCCGCCAATGTTTGGCTGGATCTTGTACCTGCGCCCTATCAGCCCTCCATTCCTCCCTCTCTCTCAGCACCCCATCGCGGATCTTCAAACGTACTTAGGGCCATAAGCGGAGCGGTAAGTGCGGTACGCCTTCTGCGACGCCCACGGGGCGGTAGTCTATCGTAGCTCAGTCAGCCCAGCTCTGTCCATCGTTGGTTGCCTCTGGGGCAAAACTCTTCGTGCGAGAGAAGGAGAGAGGCTTACCCCAGCCATTGTATGCGATTAGGTTGCGCGGAGGCGTATGTGGAGGTTTCAATTGGGGGGTTTGGTGCGAGTCGGAGCTTGCTCTGGTCAATTGTAGATTTGCCCAGAGTTATTCGCAAACATCACGTGACCGAAAACAAGAGGATAGCCGGGATGTTCCGTGAGTGATGTGTGAGCTGCTGTCTTGATCGCTGGTCTTCTTCGTTTTGTGTGGTATATTTAAATATGTACAACTTCATTTTGTCTTTAATTGCACATATACTGTTCATTCTGTGTTGATGTTGTGCCAAACAAGTCATAACAGCTGCTTGATTGAATATCTCAGACAGATAGTGGCAGTTCGTTGTACCCTCTCATACAAAACCAGTCCAGAGGTACTTGCTCTAAGTTACAGTACTTTCGCATCGGGCATAACAGGAATCTGATAACGAGAAAAACCAGCGTCAAGACCACGACAACTGTTATCTCTTCTCTTCACAATCACCGTCACTGCTTCCGCCAGCTTCTTACTTCTATAAACCCGCAGCTCGTCCCTTATAACTCTTAGTGTCTGTCCCCAAGAGTTACATCACCGATCCTTTAACCAACATCCTGGGCACAGTACAATCCCATCCCGTCGCCCTCGGCAGATCTCGGAGCGCTGCCTGCAAATCCTCTCCTCCTGATTCGACAACACCATCACCACCCCTCGACTGTCCACGGAGATCGCTCCTCACGTCACTCACACGGCACAACCGCGGTCGCTCACTCATCCAACTTTCCGCGGCTAGGCGGGCGACCTGTCGGTCAACCAGAGAGGGGGGACGACCATCCATAAAATACATCGAGATCCCCCGTCGCTATCCCCCGAGATAAGACGCCCATTTCCCATTTCCCATTTCCCCGCAAACTCGACCCCGCGATCCATTTTTCCCCGCGCGACTATTCAGTCCCCGTGTGGTGACGATATAGCACACAGCCAACGCTTTGAAGACGACGAGACCGACTGCTGATCGGTATTGAGCGCGTAGGTGTTAAAATCCACCGACGTCCACAAGTTGAACAGCACCGACACAAACTCATACTGCGCTGAACGGAAAGGACGACTCGTTTATCGGGTCTGACATAAGAGGAAGCCACGACCTTCCCTCTTGTGAAAGGAAGCCACGACCGAGAACGAAACCAAGCACAGCCACCTTCGCACCTTCCCATACCGGCCTCACCTGGCCAACCACCATCACACCTTCCAAACTGGCTTCACCACCCACCATGCCTTCCCCAACCCAGCACCCCCCTCGCCCCTTCCTCTCCAACTTCCTCGCTGCCTTCCGCGCCCGCTCCTCCTTCCAACCCACAAAAAAGCAATCCACAACCACCTCAACGAGCACCACCACACAACCCCCCTCGCCCTCTTCTCAGCCCTCACACCCCCGCACCATTACCCCGCCAAAATCCCACAACCACCCCACGACATCCGCCCTCTCGGCGCTGCATTCAACGCCGCTCTCGCGCTCGCCAGGCACGAGCCCGGGGTATATGTCTACCATGGCCAACTCGGCCGCGGCGAGGAGGAGGGGGAGCGAGAGTGAGGGCGAGGGCGGAGGGGGGTTTAGGGAAATTGGTAGTGGAGGGGGGGAAAAGTGGTATGTGGGCGGTAGGACGGCGGCGGGAGAGGAGAGGTTCTTTAGGTTGGGTGTTGTGAGGCGAGATGGGAGTTTGGACAGGGTTAGTGCGGATAGGTTGAGCTTGTAGGGTGGGAGAGTTGGAGGTTGGAGGGGTTGGAAATTGCATTGACTGCGGGTTGGATATGAACGATCATTGGATCGATATGAGATATGGATATGACACTGGATACGGATACGACACCTTGGGAACGCATATGACATTGGATATGGACATGACACATGGACACGGATATGGGAGGCAACTCGGCTTGGACAGGACAGCATGGACGGACGGCTAGGTTTGCTTGATTTGGCGTTCTGGCGACATGGTAGATGCAGATGACCGACGCGACTCGGCGCGGTGACGGACAAAACGCAGTGCTTGGCTCGGCTTCGTCTGATTATACGATGAATACACACACATTACCGCCCTTCAATAATCTCGTGCCAGACTGGGTAGTTCCATTTTGTCATTTATTAACTCCGTAATCCCTGATATATACCCCCTGGTATCACCCCACCCCCTAAAACCCCTCACCCATCTCAATCCCCCCCTCCTCCTCCTCATCCTCCTCCTCCTCCCTCCTCCCCTCCGCCTCCCTCCCCCCACCCAACCTCGCCAACCCCCACACCACCCCCCTCACAACCCCCCTCACCTCCCCAACCTCCCAAGCACCCACACTCCCCACCCCCCTCACCCCCACCTTTCCAACCACATCCTCCCCCTCGCCGGCGACAACAAACCCCCTAACCTTCCCCCCCCTCACCTCCCTCACCCCCCTCACCAGCCGTCCCACCACCGCCTCTTCCCCGCCAAGACAACCTCCACTAACAAGCGCCTGCGCGATCTCAACCCAGTGGAAGGGGAGCATGTCGCAGAACTCCGAGCTGGCGAGCTCGGCTGCTAGTATCGTCTCTAGGCCTGCGGCTGTTAGCCAGGGCGGGGGCACTAACGTCGCGCGGTTTTGTCGGTGGAGTAGGAGTGCGAGCCACAGCGGCAGGGTTGTAGGGCGGGGGGGATTGAGTTGTGGTGTCGGGCCCTGGTATCGTTAGTTAGTAGTTCCCCCATTTCTTTCTAGTCCCCTGCTGCGTGCGCGGATGATCGGGTGGAAGTCCTACCGAGAGTAACTCAATCGATCTCATTCTCTGCCGCGGAATAACGGTTATAGGTTCGTTTTCACACAGGAAAGCCATTTCTGCTGGTGTCAACCCCACGGGGAGGGGGAGCGCCATGGTATGGTGTGTGCGCGTACGGTGAGAAGTATGGCGAAGAGTCGTGGAGTCGCGGGGCGCGTTCAAGCGCGCTTGGGGATGATGGTGAGGAGGGCTCGGCGCGGCTTGTGGGTGTGGATTGGTCGTGGGTGGATGATGGTGGGCGGCGTAGGTTTGGTATGTGTATCGTGGTATCATAAAGGCGTGTTTGGCGGTATGGTGGTGGGTATAGTTTAGGTTGTGAGGTGAGGGATGTCGCGTTGTGATATTGAAGTTGCGAGGCACATAGGGCCAAAAAAAGCGAAAATGGGGCACGACCCCAAGTGAGCTACCCGGCAAAAAAGTAGGAAAAAAGTCGAAAATGCAAAACAGGCCCTGATAGAGGCCAGCTTCCTAGTAAATGTGTCAAAAGTCAAAAATTCCAAACTCAATTAATGTATTATAAATTGTGACTGGAATGGGTTGGTCGACATTGTGTATAGGGCTGATTTACGAGGTGAAGAAAATGGCCTCTTCGGATTTTGGATACAATGTCAAATTAGAGAGATATTCCGCAATTGTTAGGCAGGAAGCCATGGTATGAGACGTGGCCGAGGTCTTGCAGCTACAGGAGAAAGGTCACGTATGGTATTATTATTGAGTGAGATTTACAAGAGGAATCGAATGGCCTCTTACAATTTTTGATACAAGGGAGGGAGGTAGAGTTTACAGGCCAAGTAAGAAGCGGAAGGTGATGGAATAGGGTGGGAGGTACAGGTCACAGGCCAAGGAAGGAGCAGGAGGTGATGGAATTAGGAGGTAGAGAGGGCCCAAGCTGAATGGGGAAGCCGCCATGATATAAGAATAGTGTAGTTTATGTAGTAAGTATACAGCGATGATGTTATATAAGGTAGTTTTTGTGTAGAAATAGAATAGGCAAGTTTGTGTATAGATTAGAGTACAGTTGGCAAAGTAATTATCATATTTCATGAAATAGGGGGGTCATGATATGAGAATAGTTGGAAGATTTGTAGTTTATATAGTAAGTAGAGATAAGAGTTTATGGTAGTTTTTGTGTACAAATGGAATGGTGTGTAAGTTTATAGATAGGAGTAAAAGTGGTAAAGAAATTATCATATTGCATGGAATAGGGGGGTGTCATGATATAAGAATAGTTTAGAAGCAGGAGGTGGTGGAATAGGGAGGGAGGTGGAGGTTATGGACCAAGATAGAGATCAGGGTATAGGGAAGGTAGAAGTGCCCAAGCCAAAAGGTGAAGCCGCCATGAAAGGAGCCCACAGCAGGTGTTGGGGTTAGAGGAGGTGGAGGTCAAAGAATAGGGAGGCAGGTAGAGGTCACAGAATAAGGAAGGAGTTATAGCAAGATTAGAGTGATAAAAGGAAGAGGGTAAAGGAGAAGCCAATTCCAAGCCTACCTCAAGAACTGGCCGTATCTCTGGCGCAAATTGGGAATCCCCACGCAAATGATCCCTGTCACGCAGGCGCGCATGGGCCATTCCTTCGCAAATATTCCTTCCCAAATTGGGGAAACCCCCCCCCCCTTTCCGGTCCCCATGCGCGCGCGCGCACCTCTGTATTTCTTTAGTAGAGTAATTCTGTTACCCAGCCAAAGTCCCAGCATCGGACGTACGTGATGGCAGCTACTGCCAGGTTCCCTTACCTCCGGGCGCACGGCGTGCTGCTCTGCGCCAAGTGCCAGACCGGCCTCCCGCCCACGCGCGCTAGCCAGGAGAGGCACCTCAGGCAGCCACCACACCTACTGAAGGGTTCTCAGTTGCGAGCGCAGCTCGACCTCTTCGCGACATATGAGCTCCGGCTGCCGGGCGAGGTCGAGCTGCCGCATCAGCCCTGCGCACCCATTCCAGGACTGCGGTGCCACACGGCATTCGTGTGCGCCATCTGCGATGTCGACGGCCAGAGCCTGAGCCTTACGCGGTCGGAGCCAGCTATCAGGGCGCACGTGTCCAAGGAGCACGGGCAGAAGCCGGCCAGGCAGGCCGAGGGCAGGTCGTGGCGAAGGTGCACTGTCCAGACCTTCTTCGCTGAGACCCAGCACGTCCGGTACTTCGCGGTTACAGACGACGGCAGGGCGGAAGGGGACGCAGCTACTGCTGCCATTGCCCTCGAGCCGCAGGAGCAGGACTTCTTCGAGCTGGCCGAGGAGGACGCGAACATGGTCGCAGAGGACATCAAGACGGAGGCCAGCAGGGTGCACGGCTTCGACAGCCACCGCTCGGCCGTGGTCCCATGGCTGGGGCGGACGGGCATCGCAAACCACGTGCGGGGCCTGCAGAAGGACGAGATGCATGCCTCCTACACGCTGCCAAAGAGCGCAGATGAGGGAGAGCCCGAGCTGTTGCTGATGCTCGAGGTCATGGACGAGATCCTCGCCGAGGCACACGGCTGGTGCTTCGACGGGCCGGACTGCATGCTGACATGGCCGAGGCAGCTCGCACTGAGCCGCTTCCGCGAAGCGCCTGCATCATCATCATCAGCGTCAGCCAGCTACAGGGCAGGCAGGGCACGTGGCTTCGACCCCAAGAAGGAGCCCTCCACACTGCGCACGAACTTTGGGTACTGGAAGCAGTTCATGACGTACTGCTACCGCGTGGCATACTGCGGCAGCCACTTCACGCCACCTACGCCTGCTGCAACGGGAGACGGGAGTGCGGACCAGGGCAGGTGCCCCGAGGACTGGATCCGGCTGACGGACGAGCAGACAGCGGCTTGGGAGGCAGCCCTGCAGTGCACCGCTGATGGAGACCGCCCAGCCCTGAACGACGCCCTCCGGTCCCTCTGCATGGCCCTCGTCTGCCACGAGTTCGGCGGCGACCGCTTCAGCTCGCCTCTCCTCAGCTTCTGCGCGATGCTCAGCGTCAAGCCGCGCACCAACTCGTGGAAGGAGCCGGGCAACTTCAACAGCTGCCTGTCCGGCCTGATCTGGGCCGTGCAGCTGCTCGTCTTCAGCACGGCCGCATACCTCGAGAGGTCGGGCGCCGGCAGCACGCTCGAGCACATCAACACCATCTGCGAGCAGTACCTGCGGCCAGACACGGAGACGCCCATGGGCGAGATACTGGGCTGGCGCCTGCTGCTGTTCGCAGTGTCGAAGGAGGGCGTGGGCTCGCACCAGGCACATTGGGACGAGGACGAGCAGATCCTCACCTACAGGGACGTCGACCTGAACATGGACGAGGTGCAGCAGCTGCTGCTGTCAGAGTTCAGGCAGGCGCAGCAGCTGCTGCACGATGAGCTCATGTTTGGCGCAACAGGCCTGCCACGGATGCACGCTTGGGCGCTTAAGGACAACCTCGATGCCGACAACTTCGGCTGGTACTTTGGCGAGCACCGGGAGAACGTGGCACTGCTGAAGCCGTTCGCGGGCTCACTGCGCAACGTTATACAGGAGTCGCAGTCACTCCGAGCATCACTCCTCGACACCACTGATGAGGATGGAGGGGCTGATGCGAGAGTCGTGTGGCGACAGAAGGCCATCGACCAGTACGAGGCCGTCGCTGACGAGTTCCTCAAGCGGCTCCTCGTCCTCATCCACATGGCCTCGGGCCAGCCGCTGCGCGAGAGCGAGCTGTTCTCCCTCACCTGGCGCAACACGCAGCGGAGGCGCAGCGTCTACCTCAAGCACGGGCTCGTGATGCTGCACACGACCTACCACAAGGGCCAGCAGCAGACGGGCAAGTTCAAGGACAACATCCGCTTCCTGCCGGCCACCATCGGAGACCTCCTGCTGGACTACCTGGTCTATGTCGTGCCGCTCCGCCAGGCCTTCCTGCGCCAGTCCCCCCCACGCGCAATCATGTCCGCGTACCTGTGGTGGAAGGACGGGGCCATGTGGGCCGACAACCGGCTGACGCGGTGCATGGAGCGGGCGTGCGTGCGGGCCAAGGTGCCACGGCTGCATATCGCCAACTGGCGCCAGATGACGGTCAACATTGTGGAGACCAAGTTTGCGGGCAAAGACCTTGCGTGCTTCGAAGGCGTCGGGGCCAACGACGACGAGGAGGACGCAGAGGAGATTGACGACGACATCCGGACCATGACGAGGCAGCGGAACCACAGCACGCGGGTGATGAACCGCAGCTATGCGAACCAGCTGAACGCGAACTTTGGGAACGTGTGGGACGGCCTCATCCGTCGGAACCTGCGCGCGTCGTCCCTGTGGAGGGAGCTGTGGGATCTCGACACAGTGCTTGGGGATGCAGTCGCGGCAGCAGGGAAGAGGAAGCGCGAGGCGGCAGAGGAGGCAGAGCCAGACAGGCCACGGATGCTGAAGAGGATTGCCGTGGGCGTGCACCGGCCGCGCAAGAGGTGGTCCGCTGCAGCCCTGCTGAAGGGCGTGAGGGGGCTGTACAATGACGACAAGCTGCAGTGGAAGTCGGCCGCACAGGAGCGGGCGATGACGACCGTCATGTCGTGGACGGAGCAGGTCGTCGTCATCCTAGGCACCGGTGAGGGGAAGAGCCTGCTGTTCATGCTGCCCTGCGTCCTGCCTGATGCAGGCGTGACAATCCTCGTGCTTCCGCTCGTGTCTCTGTGTGGTGACCTGCTGCGGCGTGTGCAGGAGCTCGGGATAGACCACCTCGTGTGGGCCCCTGGCGAGGAGCGAGACGCATCGCTGGTGTTTGTCACGGTCGAGGCTGCAAGCACGTCTCAGTTCCGGGCGTATGCACACAGGCTGGCCGCGACACAGCAGCTCAGCCGCATCGTGATAGACGAGGCGCACCTCACAATCACGGCGTCTGAGTACCGTCAGGCCATGGCCGACCTCGCCCTCATCCGCAGCGTGCGCACGCAGTTCGTCTACCTGACGGCCACACTGCCGCCAACGCTGCAGGCCGCGTTCGAGAGGCAGAACAACCTCGTGAAGCCAAAGGTCGTGCGGGCCTCGACGAACAGGCGGAACCTCTCGTACCTCGTGCAGCGGGCCACAGGGCGGGGGAGCCTGCTGGAGGAGGGTGCGCGGAGAGCCAGGGACGCGTGGCAGGCGAGCGGGCTGCTCGACCAGACCCGAGACAAGATCATTCTCTACGTGCAGACACGGGAGGATGCGCAGGACCTGGGCAGCCTGCTCCGCTGCCCAGTCTACACCGCGATGGCCGGCACGGCAGAGGAGAAGCGGGAGCTGCTCAGGACGTGGCTCATGACCCCAGAGCTGCCATACATCGTGGCGACATCAGCCCTCAGTGCTGGCTTCGACTACTCGCACGTCCGGCTCGTCATGCACCTGGATGAGCCACGCTCCCTCGTCGACTTTGCGCAGGAGTCTGGCCGGGCACTCCCGGCCTTCGAGGTAGCGGTGGAGTGCCCTCGTCTCGACATCCATACCGGCATTGCCCGCCTGCGACTGCCACTTGTGCGGCAGGAGCACGGCTGAGTATGTGTAACGCTGACTTCTAAACGATAGAAGACACAGAGGTTCTCTTGCGTAAAGGTTTACTTATCAGAGGAGGCAGGGGATCAGACACAAAGGCTTCAAGTAACACGTTACTAGTATATAACAAATACTGTATTGAGTTGAGCACGAAGCTCCTATCTAAGGAAATACTATCTACTTATATAGTGGCGTCGTGCCTAGTGGACTCTTGGGAACTCACTCGAGTCCTCGGAGTCCTGGACTCTTAGGACTCTTCTCATCATCCTGCGAGTCCATCACGTGCCTAGTGGACTCCTGGGAACTCACTCGAGTCCTCGGAGTCCTGGACTCTTAGGACTCTTCTCATCATCCTGCGAGTCCGTCACGTGATACTTTCGGAACTACTATTCCCCGCTGCCCCTCCAGGTACCAGGGCCGGTCTCATGCGACCTCCCTCCTTCCTGTCCTGTAGTTGGCCAGCCTTCTTGTTCCGTCGTAACAGTATGCCTCTGTCCCATCGCGCCCGGCGCACGTGTCTGAGTGCGCACCTCGACGAGGCGTCTGAGCTTCGGGAGTGCGATGGGGTGAGAGATGATGTGGCGTGCGATGTCTGCAGCAGTGGCCCCAGCCCATCACACGTGCCCCGTGACGATGCCACAGAGGCGATGCCGCACACTGGGAGTGCAGCCATTCACGAGAAGCGGCGTTTGGCGTACCTCGAGCTCAGCCGTTACAAGGAGGACCTCCTCGCCGTGAAGGGGACGTGCCTGCCCTGTCTGGGGCTCGGGGAGCCTTGGGACCACCAGTTGACCAAGTGCCACCAGCGGTTCGACTTCTTCAGGGCGCGCGACCAGGCCAGAAGAAAGGGGCAGGGCTGCGGACCATGGATCTCAGCATTCGCGGCATGCTACTGGTGCTACAACCCACAGTCGGTCTGTCAACGTGCAGACCCAGCCAGCGGCCTCGAGCAGTGCAAGTATGCAGACATCGTGATGCCGCTCTGCTATGGTGTGTTCCACAAGACCGGGGGCGAACAGTGGCTGCAGGAGAGGTTCGTTGAGCAGGCGGCGAGGGCAGGGGTGGCAGGGGCGTTCAACGACGTGGACGTGTTCCTTTCATGGTGTGGGCAGATGGCCGAGTTCGCAGGTGGGAAGGGCATCTGGGGGGTAAAGATCGCAGCAGCAGCACTGCTCGAGTTCGAGGCATATTAAACTAGTGAATGGGCGTTCGACTGATAGCGCCATGTATGTATAATATAGACTGTAGCATAGAGCCATATTAATTATGTCATGAGTTGAGAAATATTATTCTCTGAAATTTAAATAAATTGGAACGGATTATAATAATCACACTCTTCGACGAGCTGTGAACTGCATCAAATTACTGATGATCACACATGCCACTAATACGGATAATCTAATTACAGCAATATAAGCTGTATATTAAACGTCGAACTCGAGATGTAGGGTTGACATCTTTTTCAGGTTTTCGCCTAACCGCGTTTGGTTGTGACACTCCCGAACATGGATCGTTGCTATGTTTAGGACATGGGCTGCCCCCTCCGCACCACCCCCAGTTGATCGGGAGCGTTTATAGACCCTCCTAGCTCGAATGCCAGACTAGCCTTTGGAATATTTCGAGGCAACACTCTCGCTCTGATACTCAGACGATTATCTTATAATTACGTACCCAGGTGAGACTGGCAAGGACGAAGCCCAACAGGCAGCTCCCATGTCCACACGACTGCCGTGGCCTCTCCGGCCAGGGTTCGAAGATGGGGCGTTTTTTAACCGAGATCACCATTTCCTTACCGAGATGCCATCGAATCCATCCCCTTTTCCATGTAACTGCGTAGCCCTCGCCCAGACGAACGCAGCCATGCTCCTCCCGGCCTCAGATCTCGCCTTTTTTTTTTCAACCCAATTTTGATGGGGTGGTCAGTCATGTGAGTTGCCACGCAGCTAGCGAGCGTGGCTCGTCTCAGTCTATATCAGAACTTCTACCGTCAAGTCCAAACTTAGTCCTCTACACATTTTTCCTTCTCGCGCGGCAACCACCCAACATTTCTTCACACTTTCTTCACACCAGCACACAGCTCAGTTTCGAGTGGCAGAGGGGCACACCATCTTGTGTCATCTGTCTTTGGGGATCCTAGACTATACCATCTTATAGTGAGGTACCATCAAAACTTGAGCTCGCGCAACAACCACCCAACATTCTTCCACACTTTCTTCACGCCAGCACACAGCTCAGTCTCGAGTGTCAGAGGGGCGCACCATCCTGTGTCATCTGCCTTTGGGGATCCTAGACTATACCATCTTATAGTGAGGTACCATCAAGACCTGAGCTCGCGACACCATGCCACCGATACCCTCCATCCAGAAGCGCCACCAGCACCACACAGCCCACTCGCCATATGAGTGGAAGGAGAGGAGGGAGTTCTCCCATAACTGGAAGGCCAAGTTCCGCGGCAATGCCCAGGTCATCACCACAGATCTCGCCTGGACCAACCTCATCACGCCACCCAACCCCAGGGTCACCACCACACTGGAGGAGGGCCTCGAGCTCAGCAAGCACCTCACGCTGCTCCAGGGCATCCCCAAGGATGGTGGGAAGGATGGCCTCGACGTCCAGCCTGTCACCGTCTTCCACTCTGCAGACGAGGACCCAGAGCAGCTCCTCGTCTACATGAGGGGGGGGCTGAGCCTCCCAGACAGGAACAAGGACCTCTGCCGCCTCATGGTTGATGCCATTGAGAAGTACACGACACTCGCGCCACCCCCAAAGCCCAGCAGTGACGAGAGGCACGAGATGGAGCAGGCCAGGAAGGCTGAGCACGAGGGGAAGAAGTGGGGAGTCTACCACCTTGGGCTGTGGCATGCCACAGGACAGCCACACACGCCTCCCACCCTCTGCTCAGACATGCGCAGGACTGGAGCGGGCTTCGGGGCCACGCTGGCCCTCTACAAGACCATGGCCCCCCTCGCGCAGACCATAGGCAGGCTCTTCCAGGAGATCGATCCCAGGGCCTACCAGCAGTACAGGCAGAACTACCTTGGCGAGTGTGCAGCCACGCCTGAGCTGGAGGTCTTCAAGTTCAGCAACAGGAGCTGCTGGCACTGCCTCGCGATCCTGATAAACGCCCAGGTTGGGCCTCACAAGGACAACCATGATGTGCTCGATGGCTGGGTTGCGATGGCCTGCTTTGGAGAGTTTGAGGGAGGGGAGCTGTGCCTGCCAGCCCTTGGCTATAGGATTCCCTTCCAGCCAGGGGATGTTGTCCTGTTCCGCTCTGCAGTCCTCGAGCACTGGATCGCGCCCTTCGAGGGCACGCGGTACTCGTGCGTCTTCTTCACGAAGCAGAGCAACTGGCAGCCAGGTGAGGAGGAGTAGAGGGCTTGTCTCCTGGTCCATTTCCGGACTCACGTTCTTGCAGGGACGGTAGGTTGACGGTCTCGCAATCGAGTGGAACGTTCGCTGACGTTTCCTGTGCAGCTTTGCAAGGGGAACAAATTGACGTACTCCGATTGTTGATCGGACTTTCGATGGTGGAGATATTCCGGTTTTGGTCGGGCGATGCATGGGAGGGGTGATTGGGGGAGCATGTTATAGGATGGATTGTAATATCCTGACGCGGCATGCAGATGGTGCGTTCGATAGCGTTAATAAAAGTGATTTGCAAGACGAATCAAATGGCGTACTCCGATTTGTGATACGAGTTGAGACGGGTGAGATATTGCAGATTTCGCTGGGGGGACAGTAGGGGTGGTGGAGCACCTACTCTGAGGGATTATAACCTTTGCAGCTACGGCGGAAACTTCACGTTCGATATCGTCATTGGAAGAGATTTGCAAGAGAAATCGAATGGCCTCTTACGATTTTTGATACGACTTGAAACGAGTGAGTTATTTCGGATTTGTTGGGCCGGGCCCAGGAAATGGGGCCCCATGGTAACATGTGAGAAGGATTCCAACTTTTGCAGCGACGTCTGAAACTTAACGTTCGGTATCGTCAATGGAAGATATTTACAAGGGGAATCGAATGGCGTATCCCAAGTTTTGATCCGAGTTCAACTGGTGAAGATATTCCGGATTTAGACGGGTGGCAGTGGGTAGGAAGGCCAAGGGGGGTGGTTACATATGAGACGTGGTATAACTTGTGCAGCAGTGCGCTGAACTTAACGTTCGATAGCGTTATTGAAAGAGGATTGCAAGGGGAACAAAATGGCGTACTCCTTTTTTTGATACGAGAAAAAATGGGTTAGTTATTTCGGATTTCGTCAGGTGCTTGGTGGCTGAGGGACTGGCTGAGTATAGTTTATGAAGGCTAATAACGCCTCCAGCGATGGATCAAATCTATCGTTCGATAGGGGAAATTGGACAACGTTGCAAGACGAACAAAATGGCATACTCTGATTGTTGATATGAGTTGAAACGAACAAGTTATGGCGGATCTTCTCAGGCGGTAAGTGGCAGGGGGGGGCTGAGCATAGTTTTCAGAGGCTAATAACTTTTACAACAACAGACGAAACCAAACGTTCAGTATTGTTATTAAGGGAGATTTGCAAGCGGAATCGAATGGCGTCCTCCGATTTTTCATACGACTTGAAATGATCGTGTTATAATGGATTTCGATGGGTGGCAAGAAGAAGAGGGCATAGAACGGGAAGTGGTATAAATGCAGAGCTGAGAGGCAAGATCAAACGTTCGATATCGTAATTGAAAGAAATTTACAAGGGGAACAAAATGGCGTCTTCCGATTTACGATGCGGTTTGAAACGATGGAGATATCCCAGATTCCGCCGGGTGGCAAGGGTGCAGTATGGGCATGGCACGTGAGTGGCGATAGCTTCTGCAGCGATGGGTAGAATATAAAGTTCGATATCGTCATTGAAGGAGAATTACGAGGGGAATCAAATGACGTCTTCCGATTTTTGATACGGCTTGAAATGGCCGAGGTATTCCAGATTCCGATGGGTGGCAAAGGGTGGTGGGGGGCTAGGTATGAGAAGAGTCACATGTTCTGCAGGAGCGGGCGGAATTTATCGTTCGACACCACCATTGACAGAGGTTTACAAGCGGAACAGAATGGCTACCTCCGATTTCTGATACGAGTTTAAGTGAGAGAGTTATTTCGGATTTGTCGAGTGGTAGGGGCAGGTGGAGCCTAGGCTGCGCACTACTCGCCCAATACTCGGCTCACTCACTCAGTGGGTTACTCAGCTGGGTGAGTAGCTGAACCTTTCACTCGACTCGGTGAGTGAGGCCAATACTCAGTTACTCTGTAAAAACCCAGTGAGTACTCGGCTGTCACGTGTAAGATATATGCATTACGTGAACAGTCCCTCATACGATTAATACTGTTTTATGGTTACAGTTGTAAGTTAACTTAAAGTATTACATTTATCAGCATCACTCTACCATCTCTAATAAGCTGTGAGAACGAATCACGTATATTCCTCTATCTAAGTACCACGATTATCAGAAGATTATCAGAACACTATATTATATATGCTCAAGAACATCTTTCCACCTTGCTTGATGAGGCCGGCCAGACCTACTAATACCTAAAGTATTTATAGGGTCTTGACGAGTAGCTTGAAAGATATCAAGTAGATCTCTTCCAGTCTTCCGAGGGTGTTGGATAGGCGTTGGTGGCGAGGACGGCATATCCTTATCTTCATCGTCATGAATAGTTGGAAGTATAGGCTCCTCATTATTACCATCTTCTCTTATATCTTCATTATCTGGGATATCGTCATCTGGGATGTCGTATAAGGTCTCGTTAAGACGGTCAGCCCTATCTCTTTCTTCACCTTGTTGGTAGCGCATTTGTCGTTCTTCATGTGCAGCTTGTGATAAGTCTTGCTGTTGCTGTGGCCGCTGAGGATTAAACGAGGATATTGTACCTTTGAATATGTCTCTCGGATATGTGTATTTGATCGTGGTTCTTCTTCATCGCTGATATATTGTAACTCGATAGAATTGCACATCCGTTGTCGTTGTGCCTCATACTCTTCTTCGACTTGCTCCTCAGTCATATCAACGACGTCCATCATATCTGCAAGCTTGTCACGATGACCTTGACGATTCTTGTATTGTCGAGAGTAATATATAAGCATAATACTCTTAATCGTCTCAGGATTAAGTTGACCACGTCGGTGGCCACATACGTCCCTTGCGGCACTAAAGACTCGCTCAACTCCAGACTCAGCAGCAGGAATACAAAGTATATCACGAGCCATTGCTGATAGACCAGGAAATTGCTCTTCCTTTTGTTGCCAAAATAGCAATATCTTTGTGTAGATATGTGCTATACAAGTTAGAATAAGATTATCAGAAGATTACCAGAAACTTACGAGCATCAAGATAGAGATCAGCCTCATTCACATATTCCTCTCACTGGCCCCGAGTCCTGCTCTTTATAAAGAGTCCTAAACTGTTGTTCAAACTCTGTCTCCCAATTTCGTATTGAAAAGTCAAGCTTGCAAACCTTTTTGTTAAAGTGTGAGAGCTTCACACTAGGATTTAAGATACTAGCAAATGCGAAGATAGATCCAGTATTTGTGTATAGCTTGTTATAATACTTCCTAATCTTTTTCTCTGCAGCATCGATTGCTAAAGTCATCTTTGCTGCCCATGGATATGTCTTATGCCGTAGCCGGTGCCGAGTTCCTTCAAGCGTTGATAAGAGTTTTTGATATACTCCAAGTGTATAGCAGACAGTAGGTCCGGCTGACGATCCAATGTTTGTTGTAAAGAAGTTGAATGGCCTTGTAAGATCAATGATGTATTCGATGTGCTTCCATTCTAGCTCGCTAAGTCTGAACATGTGAGCACCATGATCGCCTCGAGTATATTGATTGATTGTTGACTTGAGTTGCTGTGCTCGCAGAAGCATATGGCATGTCGAATCCCATCGAGTTGATACATCTTGAATAAGTCGAAGAAGCCTCTGAGATGATTGACCCCGGTTCATGTTTGCCTTTTGCAAAGTCATAAACCTGTTCCTTCGAGTTATGACTTGAATTAACAAAGATAGTGAGCTTCCGGAGCTATGAGATATTAGAAAAGACTACCAGAAGTTTACCAGAACTAACAAGAGAATATATACCTTTCCAAGTGTAAATCCAATACCCTTGTCCTTCTGCAACTTTGCAAGGCCCTCCATCTGATTCTCTTCTTCCCAGTTCATTAAGATCTCTTGATTTGTTGGCGTAATCCGGATTCGACCAAGGAGAGCACTAAGGGCAAGTTGAATAACGTGAGCTAGGCAGGGTATGTGTTGTACTTTTCCTCCAATGAAATGCTCGTTGTCTGCAATACTATCAAGCATTATTTCCACATCTCTCATCATTGAAGTGTTGTTTGACGCATTATCAGTCATAATGGATATAATTCGTCCTTCTAAATGCTGCCTTGTGATAACTTTTTCAAGTATTCCACATAACTCAGCACCAGTATGCTCTGTATATATAGGTTCAAACCCAATCAAGACCTCTTGCATTTTCCAATGACGGTCGATAAATGATGCAATAACACCCATAAATGAAAGTCGAGTAACACTTTGTTACAACGGAACAAGAAGGCTGGCCAACTACAGGACAGGAAGGAGGGAGGTCGCATGAGACCGGCCCTGGTACCTGGAGGGGCAGCGGGGAATAGTAGTTCCGAAAGTATCACGTGACGGACTCGCAGGATGATGAGAAGAGTCCTAAGAGTCCAGGACTCCGAGGACTCGAGTGAGTTCCCAGGAGTCCACTAGGCACGTGATGGACTCGCAGGATGATGAGAAGAGTCCTAAGAGTCCAGGACTCCGAGGACCAGTGTTCCCATTAGTATAATACTTAAGTATTCGGGCCATTATGATACGGGCCGTATCAATACGGTACGGGTGAAGCTTGATATGATACTAGTGAGCTCTGTATCAATACTTAAGTATTAATACGGGCAATACTTAAGTATTTCATGTAATGTTAAAAAAAATTGAAGCTGTAAAAACTGTATACTCTATAACCCTGTGAATTTCAGAACATATTGAACTAGCTAGATATCATAGTCATCGCTGCCTCTTGCAACAATGTATCTGGGAGTGTTGACAGCTCATCATCTACAAACGGCAAAGCTGTACTCTTATTCTTCTTAAACCAAGACTTCAAGCACTCAACAGCTTGAATTGCCATAATACCTAGCCTGTTCCTACGGTCGGAAATCGTGATTTTCGCACCAGAGAACAGCCTTTCAGGCGCTGCAGACATTGAGGGTATTGATAACAAATCTAATGCCATTACACTTAAGTTTGGAAATGTAGCCCGTTGAGTAGGCTCAGCCCACCATGCTCTCGCATCATCAGTTTTAACAATTGGGGCTTGTAAATACTGAGTATATTCATCTTGAATAACGTCAATACCCCGCTTTTGTGTACGCCATGTAAGAAACTCATTCGAAAGCGGCTTCTCAGTATCTTCACCTTCAACTTCTGCGATCTCTGCACTAACTGCCAATGCTTTGTATTTGTTGACCCACAGCTCCTCAACCTTGACACGTGCTTCAGCAACCCAATCAGCCTCCCATTCTGATTTGAAGTAAGTCCACTTCCATTGTGGGCATAATACTAACGCCGCTGTATATGCCGAAGTCCTGTCTGTCATACTGTAGTATTTATCCAACTTCTTCCACCCAGCATTACAACAAGGACCAAGGAACGGGTCCATTGCATAATCATTCTTCGCAGTTTCAAACACGTGAAGTAAGAAGTCCATCGATTGGAGTGTTAAATCAATGCTCGAGGCATAACCTTCTGTAGCAAGTGTTGCATCTGCAAAGTTCTTGAGAATACAGGCCATATTTCGAAGGTCCTGCCAGTCCCCTTGTGAAACTACTTAAATATTAGTAAATAATTAAATTTAAGAGACATAAATATGTACTTACGGAGGTCATTCTCATTCTCCTTGAATTTTACGCAGAACAGTTCTATAGCATGTTGTACCCGTAGCGCCCGTTGTAGCATTGAATACCAGCTATTCCAACGTGTTGAATTATCTCTCAACAAACATAGGTTATTGCTCATCAACTTAAAGCTGGCGATACGTTGTGGGCTGCGTTGGATATAAACTACAATGTTATGTAGTTTACCAAGTGGACCTTTCTTTCTCCACTGCTCCATCTCTATTTCTGTCGGCGACGACAATAGCTCCGTATTATTATCCTGTGAGAGGTCCTCCTCATCACTTGCAAAGAGAAAGGCTTGAACAGCGAGGTTGATCACATGGCCGTTACACCGTAATCTATGTCGCCTAGGGTCCCATATTATCTCATGCTCCTCTTTCAGCTTTTTCGAAAGCTCCTTGATCATTGTATCATTATTTGTTGCATTGTCCATTACAAAATAACCAACTTTTGAAGCAATGCCATAGTCGTTGATAACATCAAGAATTTCCACAGCTTGGTTCTCACCAGAATGCTCGCCATTAACTTCTCGTAGTGCAAGAACAGAGTTATCTAGATTACCAGTTGCTGATATATAGTGAGCGACAATGCCGAGGATTGCAAGGGAATTTGGAGAAGTCCATAAGTCCACTGTAAAGTGTATATTTGTAAGGGCAGCTTGAACAGCCTGTCGAATGATGACCTTCTCTTCTGTATATTTATGAAGGACCCAATCGTGAATTGTTGTCGAGCTATGAGGCAGCCATTCATTGATGGCTGGATTTAAATAGAGAAGCATGCTATATATATATTAATAAAAGCCTTAAATCATGAAAGGTAATACTACTTACGTGCGGAACTCGGGGATTGAAACCATTCGGAATGCAATTCCACATGCTACTATCCAGCGCACATAGAGATCTTCAAGAACACGTGGATCTAAAGGCCTAACAGCAGTGACATCGTTGAGTCTACGGCGTTTATGATTGATTGTGTGTGGCCTGGCAAAGGCTACAGCTATTGTGGATTGATATCCATCAATGCGTTGCTCTTGTGGTGTTTTCAAGTCAATGGAATGGCGCTCCTTTAAGTGCTTGATGATGATATTAGTGCCCCCACCAACAGTATACTCCTTAGAACAGAACTTGCAACACCAGGACTCCTTGCCGTAGATATTGAAGGTTATTTCATAATGTCCTACTTTTGTAAAGTCCCATATCGGTGATGTGCGTAGCTTAGCTACCTTTGACGTAGTATGGGAGGTAGATTGGGACGGAATAGAGCAGCCAATAGTTGATGAGGTTGTAGTATCCTGTTCAAACTGATTAAATTGTTCACTTTCGATAGTAGATACAACATCAGAAGGTTCAGAAGCCATGATGTAGGCTGAATCATAAGACGTAAGGATAAAATGCAGAGTTTTCACGACGACCTGAAAATTGTGAAAGGATCACGTGAAATACTTAAGTATTGCCAGTATAATACTGAAGTATGGCCAGCAATACTTAAGTATAATACTAGCGGCGAAGAGGTGTTATGATACGGGTCGTATGAATAATTAAGTATAATACGGGCCCGTATACGAGAGCCTCCCGTATACGGGCAATACTACTGAAAACACTGCCGAGGACTCGAGTGAGTTCCCAAGAGTCCACTAGGCACGACGCCACTATATAAGTAGATAGTATTTCCTTAGATAGGAGCTTCGTGCTCAACTCAATACAGTATTTGTTATATACTAGTAACGTGTTACTTGAAGCCTTTGTGTCTGATCCCCTGCCTCCTCTGATAAGTAAACCTTTACGCAAGAGAACCTCTGTGTCTTCTATCGTTTAGAAGTCAGCGTTACACTCAGGGGTAAGTCAGAGGTTAACACCTACCCCTAGAAGCGGCCGTATCTGTAGTGCAAATTGGGAATCCCCACGCGAGCGACCCCTGTCGCTCGCGCGCGCACGGGCCATTGTGGAGCGATTATTGTGCAGCAAATTGGGAGACCCCCGGGACGGCGCAGGCGCATCAAGCACGCATACAGAGTATGCAACGAAGGGCGAATAGCGCACACACACCGCTCGCGCAAGGGAAGGATGGCGGCCAGCTTCTCCTACCTCGCAACTCACGGGGTGCTGCTCTGCCGCGACTGCGGGACCTGCCTCATGCCCGCACGCGCCAGCCAGGAGTGGCACCTGAGGCACCCACCCCACGACCTCAAGGGGCCGGAGCTGCGCACCCTGCTCGACCTCTTCGCGACGCATGAGCTGCGGCCCCCGGGACAGGTCGCCCTGCCAGACCAGCCCTGCATCGCCATCGAGGGACTGCGCCGCCATCCGGCATTCTCCTGCATCCTCTGCGACGACAGCCGGCCGACCCTGACCCGGTCCGGGCCGGCCATCAGGGCGCACGTGTCCCGGGAGCACGGGCAGAAGCCGTCGCAGCAGAGTGAGGGTGGCGCGTGGCAGAGATGCACGGTGCAGACCTTCTTCGCAAAGACCGAGCATGTCCGGTACTTTGTGGTTACAGACGACGACAGGGCGGAAGGGGACGCAGCTACTGCCGCCATCGCCCTCGAGCCGCAGGAGCAGGCCTTCTTCGACCTGGCCGACGCGGACGCGACCATGGTAGCGGACGACATCAAGACGGAGGGCAACAAGGTGCACGGCTTCGACAGCCACCCCTCGGCTGCGGTCCCGTGGCTGAGGCGGACTGGCATCGAGAACCACGTGCGGGGCCTAGAGAAGGACGAGATGCACGCCTCCTTTGCGCTGCCGAAGAGCGCAGATGAGGGAGAGCCCGAGCTGTTCCTGATGCTCGAGGTCATGGACGAGATCCTCGCTGAGGTGCACGGCTGGTGCTTCGACGGGCCGGACTGCATGCTGACGTGGCCGAGGCAGCTCGCGCTGAGCCGCTTCCATGGCGCCCCTACCTCATCGGCACCAGCCAGTTGCAGGGCAGGCAGGGTGCGCGGCTTCGACCCCAAGAAGGAGCCATCCACACTACCCCTAGAAGCGGCCGTATCTGTAGTGCAAATTGGGAATCCCCACGCGAGCGACCCCTGTCGCTCGCGCGCGCACGGGCCATTGTGGAGCGATTATTGTGCAGCAAATTGGGAGACCCCCGGGACGGCGCAGGCGCATCAAGCACGCATACAGAGCATGCAACGAAGGGCGAATAGCGCACACACACCGCTCGCGCAAGGGAAGGATGGCGGCCAGCTTCTCCTACCTCGCAACTCACGGGGTGCTGCTCTGCCGCGACTGCGGGACCTGCCTCATGCCCGCGCGCGCCAGCCAGGAGTGGCACCTGAGGCACCCACCCCACGACCTCAAGGGGCCGGAGCTGCGCACCCTGCTCGACCTCTTCGCGACGCATGAGCTGCGGCCCCCGGGACAGGTCGCCCTGCCAGACCAGCCCTGCATCGCCATCGAGGGACTGCGCCGCCATCTGGCATTCTCCTGCATCCTCTGCGACGACGGCCGGCCGACCCTGACCCGGTCCGGGCCGGCCATCAGGGCGCACGTGTCCCGGGAGCACGGGCAGAAGCCGTCGCAGCAGAGTGAGGGTGGCGCGTGGCAGAGATGCACGGTGCAGACCTTCTTCGCAAAGACCGAGCATGTCCGGTACTTTGTGGTTACAGACGACGACAGGGCGGAAGGGGACGCAGCTACTGCCGCCATCGCCCTCGAGCCGCAGGAGCAGGCCTTCTTCGACCTGGCCGACGCGGACGCGACCATGGTAGCGGACGACATCAAGACGGAGGGCAACAAGGTGCACGGCTTCGACAGCCACCCCTCGGCTGCGGTCCCGTGGCTGAGGCGGACTGGCATCGAGAACCACGTGCGGGGCCTAGAGAAGGACGAGATGCACGCCTCCTTTGCGCTGCCGAAGAGCGCAGATGAGGGAGAGCCCGAGCTGTTCCTGATGCTCGAGGTCATGGACGAGATCCTCGCTGAGGTGCACGGCTGGTGCTTCGACGGGCCGGACTGCATGCTGACGTGGCCGAGGCAGCTCGCGCTGAGCCGCTTCCATGGCGCCCCTACCTCATCGGCACCAGCCAGTTGCAGGGCAGGCAGGGTGCGCGGCTTCGACCCCAAGAAGGAGCCATCCACACTGCGCACAAACTTTGGGTACTGGAAGCAGTTCATGGCGTACTGCTACCGCGTCGCCTACTGCGGCAGCCACTTCACGCCACCTCTGAGCGCGGACCAGGGCAGGCGCCCCGAGGACCGGATCCGGCTGACGGACGAGCAGACGACAGCTTGGGAGGCCGCCCTGGAGTGCGCTGCCGACGGAGACCGCTTAGCGCTGAACGACGCCCTCCGATCCCTCTGCATGGCCCTCGTCTGCCACGAGTTCGGCGGCGACCGCTTCAGCTCGCCGCTCCTCAGCTTCTGCGCGATGCTGAGCGTCAAGCCACGCACCAAGTCGTGGAAGGAGCCGGGCAACTTCAACAGCTGCCTGTCCGGCCTGATCTGGGCTGTGCAGCTGCTCATCTTCAGCACGGCCGCATACCTCGAGAGGTCGGGCGCCGGCAGCACGCTCGAGCACATCAACAGCATCTGCGAGCAGTACCTGCGGCCGGACACGGAGACGCCCATGGGCGAGATACTGGGCTGGCGCCTGCTGCTGTTCGCGGTGTCGAAGGACGGAGTGGGCTCGCACCAGGCGCACTGGGACGAGGACGAGCAGATCCTCACCTACAGGGACGTCGACCTGAACATGGACGAGGTGCAGCAGCTGCTGCTGTCGGAGTTCAGGCAGGCGCAGCATCTGCTGCACGGCGAGCTCATGTTTGGCGCAGCGGGCCTGCCACGGATGCGCGCGTGGGCACTCAAGGACAACCTCGACGCCGACAACTTTAGCTGGCACTTTGGCGAGCACCGGGAGAACGCAGCACTGCTGAAGCCGCTCGCGGGCTCACTGCGCAATGTCATACGGGAGTCGCAGTAACTCCGAGCGTCATTCCTCGACACCACTGCTGCACCTACTGCTGAGGATGGAGAGGATGGAGAGGCTGATGCAGGGGTCACGAGGGTCATGTGGCGACAGAAGGCCATCGACCAGTACGAGGCCGTCGCTGACGAGTTCCTCAAGCGGCTCCTCGTCCTCATCCACATGGCCTCGGGCCAGCCGCTGCGCGAGAGCGAGCTGTTCTCCCTCACCTGGCGCAACACGCAGCGGAGGCGTAGCGTCTACCTCAAGCACGGGCTCGTGATGCTGCACACCACCTACCACAAGGGCCAGCAGCAGACGGGCAGGTTCAAGGACAACATCCGCTTCCTGCCAGCCGCCATCGGAGACCTCCTGCTGGACTACCTCGTCTACGTCGTGCCGCTCCGCCAGGCCTTCCTGCGCCAGTCCTCCCCACGCGCAATCATGTCCGCGTACCTGTGGTGGAAGGACGGGGCCGTGTGGGCCGACAACCGGCTGACGCGGTGCATGGAGCAGGCGTGCGTGCGGGCCAAGGTGCCACGGCTGCACATCGCCAACTGGCGCCAGATGACGGTCAACATTGTGAAGACCAAGTTTGCGGGCGACCTTGCGTGCTTCGAGGGCATCGGGGCCGACGACGACGATGAGGATGCAGAGGAGATGGAGGATGACATCCGGACCATGACGAGGCAGCGGAACCACAGCACGCGGGTGGTGAACCGCAGCTACGCGAACCAGCTGAACGCGAACTTTGGGAATGTGTGGGATGGCCTCATCCATCGGAACCTGCGCGCGTCATCCCTGTGGAGGGGGCTGTGGGATCTCGACACGGTGCTCGGGGATGCGGTCGCAGCAGCAGGGAAGAGGAAGCGCGAGGCGGCAGAGGTGGCAGGGTCTGACAGGCCGCGGATGCTGAAGAGGATTGCCATGGGCGTGCACCGGCCGCGGAAGAGGTGGTCTGCTGCAGCCCTGCTGAAGTGCGCGAGGGGGCTCTACCACGACGACAAGCTGCAGTGGAAGTCGGCCGCACAGGAGCGGGCGATGACGGTCGTCATGTCATGGACGGAGCAGGTCGTCGTCATCCTGGGCACCGGCGAGGGGAAGAGCCTGCTGTTCATGCTGCCCTGTGTCCTGCCTGATGCGGGCGTGACGATCCTCGTGCTGCCGCTCGTGTCCCTGCGTGGCGACCTGCTGCGGCGTGTGCAGGAGCTCGGGATAGACCACCTCGTGTGGGCCCCGGGCGAGGAGCGGGACGCACCGCTGGTGTTCGTCACGGTCGAGGCCGCGAGCACGTCTCAGTTCCGGGCATATGCGCACAGGCTGGCCGCGACGCAGCAGCTCGGCCGCGTCGTGATAGACGAGGCGCACCTCACAATCACGGCGTCCGAGTACCGTCACGCCATGGCCGACCTCGCCCTCATCCGCAGCGTGCGCACGCAGTTCGTCTACCTGACGGCCACCCTGCCGCCAATGCTACAGGCCGCGTTCGAGAGGCAGAACAACCTCGTGAAGCCAAAGGTCGTGCGGGCCTCAACGAACAGGCGGAACCTCTCGTACCTCGTGCAGCGGGCCACAGGGCAGGGGAGCCTGCTAGAAGAGGGCGCGCGGAGGGCCAGGGACGCGTGGCGGGCGAGCGGGCTGCTCGACCAGACCCGAGACAAGATCATACTCTACGTGCGGACACGGGAGGAGGCACAGGACCTGGGCAGCCTGCTCCGCTGCCCGGTCTACACCGCGATGGCCGGCACGGCAGAGGAGAAGCAGGAGCTGCTCAGGACGTGGCTCACAACACCCGAGCTGCCATACATTGTGGCGACGTCGGCCCTTAGCGCCGGCTTCGACTACCCACATGTCCGGCTCGTCATGCACCTGGACGAGCCACGCTCCCTCGTCGACTTTGCGCAGGAGTCCGGTCGGGCTGGGCGCGATGGGAGGGAGGCATACTCAGCCGTGCTCCTGCCGCACAAGTGGCAGTCGCAGGCGGGCAACGCCGGTATGGATGTCGAGACGAGGGCACTCTACCGCTACCTCGAAGGCCGGGAGTGCAGGCGCACGTGTCTGAGTGCGCACCTCGATGAGGCATCAGAGCTTCGGCAGTGCGATGGCACCAGGGATGATGTGGCGTGCGATGTCTGCAGCAGTGGCCCCAGCCCATCACACGTGCCCCGTGACGATGCCACAGAGGCAATGCCGCACACAGGGAGTGCAGCCATCCACGAGAAGCGGCGTTTGGCATACCTCGAGCTCAGCCGCTACAAGGAGGACCTCCTCACCGTGAAGGGGACGTGCCTGCTCTGTCGAGGGCTCGGGAGCAGTGGGACCACCAGTTCACCAAGTGCCACCAGCGGTTCGACTTCTTCAGGGCGCGCGACCAGGCCAGAAGGAGGGGGCAGGGCCGCGGGCCATGGATCTCAGCTTTCGCGGCGTGCTACTGGTGCTACAACCCACAGTCGGTCTGTCAACGTGCAGACCCGGCCAGTGGCCTCGAGCAGTGCAGGTACGCAGACATCGTGATGCCGCTCTGCTACGGCGTGTTCCACAAGACTGGGGGCGAACAGTGGCTGCAGGAGAGGTTCGGTGAGCAGGCAGTGAGGGCAGGGGCAGCAGGGGCGTTCAATGACGTGGATGTGTTCCTGTCATGGTGTGGGCAGGTGGCCGAGTTTGCAGGTGGGAAGGGCATCTGGGGGGTAAAGATCGCAGCAGCAGCGCTGCTCGAGTTCGAGGCATATTAAACTAGCGAATGGGTGTTCGACTGGTAGCGCCATGTATTTATAATATAGACTGTAGCCATAGAGCCATATTAATTATGTCGTGAGTTGAGAAATATTATTCTCTGCAATTTAAATAAATTGGAACGGATTATAATAATCACACTCCTCGACGAGATATGAACTGCATTAAATTACTGACGATGACACATACCGCCAATACATATGATCTTATTACAGCAATATAAGCTGTATATTAAACGTCGAACTCGAGATGTAGGGTTGACATCTTTTTAAGGTTTTCGCCTAACCGCGTTTGGTTGTGACACTCCCGAACATTGATCGTTGCTATGTTTAGGGCATGGGCTGCCCCCTCCCCATCACCCCCAATTAATCGGAAGCGTTTATAGACCCCCATAGCTCGAATACCAGACTAGCCCTTGGGATATTTCGAGGCAATACTCTAGTTCTGATACTCGTACGATTATCTTATAATTACATACCCAGGTGAGACTGGCAAGGACGAATCCCAACATGCAACTCCCATGTCCACACCACTGCCATGGCCTCTCCCGACCAGGGTTAGAAGATGGGGCATTTTTTAACCGAGATCGCCATTTTCTTAGCGAGATGCCATCAAATCCATCCCCCTTTTCATGTAACTGCGTAGCCCTCGCCCAGACGAACGCAGCCATGCTCCTCCCGGCCTCGGATCTCGACGTTTTTTTTTTCAACCCAATTTTGATGGGGTGGTCAGTCATGTGAGTTGCCACGCAGCTAGCGGGCGTGGCTCGTCTCAGTCTATATCAGAACTTCTACCGTCAAGTCCAAACTTAGTCCTTTACACATTTTTTCCTTCTCGCGCGGCAACCACCCGGCATTTCTTCACACTTTCTTCACGCCAGCACACAGCTCAGTCTCGAGTGGCAGAGGGGCACACCATCTTGTGTCATCTGTCTTTGGGGATCCTAGACTATACCATCTTATAGTGAGGTACCATCAAAACCTGAGCTCGCGCAACAACCACCCAACATTTCTTCACACTTTCTTCACGCCAGCACACAGCTCAGTCTCGAGTGGCAGAGGGGCACACCATCTTGTGTCATCTGTCTTTGGGGATCCTAGACTATACCATCTTATAGTGAGGTACCATCAAAACCTGAGCTCGCGCAACAACCACCCAACATTTTTCCACGCTTTCTTCACGCCAGCACACAGCTCAGTCTCGAGTGTCAAGAGGGGCACACCATCTTGTGTCATCTGTCTTTGGGGATCCTAGACTATACCATCTTATAGTGAGGTACCATCAAAACCTGAGCTCGCGCAACAACCACCCAACATTTTTCCACGCTTTCTTCACGCCAGCACACAGCTCAGTCTCGAGTGTCAAGAGGGGCACACCATCCTGTGTCATCTGCCTTTGGGGATCCTAGACTATACCATCTTATAGTGAGGTACCATCAAGACCTGAGCTCGCGACACCATGCCACCAGTACCCTCCATCCAGAAGCGCCACCAGCACCACACAGCCCACTCGCCATATGAGTGGAAGGAGAGGAGGGAGTTCTCCCATAACTGGAAGGCCAAGTTCCGCGGCAATGCCCGGGTCATCACCACAGACCTCGCCTGGACCAACCTCATCACGCCACCCAACACCAAGGTCACCACCACACTGGAGCAGGGCCTCGAGCTCAGCAAGCACCTCACGCTGCTCCAGGGCATCCCCAAGGATGGTGGGAAGGATGGCCTCGACATCCAGCCCGTCACCGTCTTCAACTCTGCTGACAAGGACCCAGAGCAGCTCCTCGTCTACATGAGGGGGGGGCTGAGCCTCCCGGACAGGAACAAGGACCTCTGCCGCCTCATGGCTGGTGCCATTGAGCAGTACACGGAGCTCGCGCCACCCCCCAAGCCCAGCAGTGACAAGAGGCACGAGATGGAGCAGGCCAGGAAGGCTGAGCGCGAGGGGAAGAAGTGGGGAGTCTACCACCTTGGGTTGTGGCACGCCACAGGCCAGACAAATTCGCCTCCCACCATCTGCTCTGACATGCGCAGGACTGGAAATGGCTTCGGGGCCACCCTGGCCCTCTACAAGAAGATGGCCCCCCTCGCGCAGACCATTGGGAGGCTCTTCCAGGAGATCGATCCCAGGGCCTACGAGCAGTACAGGCAGAACTACCTCTGCGAGTGTGCAGCCACGCCTGAGCTGGAGGTCTTCAAGTTCAGCAACAGGAGCTGCTGGCACTGCCTCGCGATCCTGATAAACGCCCAGGTTGGGCCACACAAGGACAACCACGATGTGCTGGATGGCTGGGTTGCGATGGCCTGCTTTGGAGAGTTCGAAGGAGGGGAGCTGTGCCTGCCAGCCCTTGGTTATAAGATTCCCTTCCAGCCAGGGGATGTTGTCCTGTTCCGCTCTGCAGTCCTCGAGCACTGGATCGCACCCTTCGAGGGCACGCGCTACTCCTGCGTCTTCTTCACGAAGCAGAGCAACTGGCAGCCAGGTGAGGAGGAGTAGGGAGCTTGTCCCATGGCCCATTTTCGAACTCACGTTCTTGCAAGGACTGTAAGTTGACAGCCTCGCGACCGATGTAAATGTTCGCTGACGTCTCTTGTGCAGCTTTGCAAGGGGAACAAATTGACGTACTCTGATTGTTGATCAGACTTCAGATGGTGGAGACATTCCGGTTCTAGTCGGGCGATGCATGGGAGGGGTGGTTGGGGGGGGCATGTTATAGGATGGATTGTAAGAACCTGACGCAGCATGCAGACGGTGCGTTCGATGGCGTTAATAAAAGAGATTTGCAAGACGAATCAAATGACGTCCTCCGATTTGTGATATGAGTTGAGACGGGTGAGATATTGCAGATTTCGCTGGGGCATCAGTGGGTGTGGTAGAGCACCTACTTTGAAGGATTATAACTTTTGCAGCTACGGTCGAAAGCTAACGTTCGGTATCGTCATTGAAAGAGATTTACAAGAGGAATCGAATGGCCTCTTACGATTTTTGATACGGCTTGAAACAAGTAAGTTATTTCGGATTTGTTGGGCCGGGCCCAGGAAATGGGGCCCCATGGCAACATGTGAGAAGGATTCCAACTTTTGCAGCGACGGCCGAAACTTAACGGTCGGCATCGTTAATGGAAGAGATTTACAATGGGAATCGAATGGCGTATCCCGATTTGTGATCCGAGTTAAAATGGTGAAGATATTTATGATTTAGACGGGCAGCAGTGGGTAGGGGGCAAAGGGGGTTCTACATATGAGACGTGGTATAACTTTTGCAGCGGTGCGCAGAACTCAACGTTCGATAGCGCCATTGAAAGATAATTGCAAGCAGAATCGAATGGCCTCCTCCGATTTTTGATACGAGTTGAAATGATTGTGTTATAACGGATTTCGATGGGTGATTAAGAAGAAGAGGGCATGGAACGGGAAGTGGTATAAAAGCCGGACCGAGAGGCAAGGCGTAACGTTCGATGTCGTAATTCAAAGAGATTTACAAGGGGAAGAAAATGGCGTCCTCCGATTTCTAATACGAGTAGAAGTGAGTTAGTTATTGCGGATTTAAACGGATGGTTGGTGGCAAGGGGGCCAGTGGACCTTAATTTTCGAAGGCCAATAACTTCTCAATCGACAGACGGAATCTAACGTTCAACACGGCAAATTGAAGCGCGTTTCAAGAGGAATAAAATGGCGTACTCTGAATTTCAGTACGATTCAAATTGGGTTGGTTATTTCGGATTTTGGTGGGTGGTAGGTGACAGGGGGTGGAAGGGAGGCATAGTTCTTGAGGGGTGATATTTTGAAGCGACAACCCGATCTTAACGTTCGTCATCGTCAATGATAGAGAATTACAAGGGGAATCAAATGGCGTCCTCCGATTTTTGATACGAATTAAAACGGTGGAGATATTCCGGATATGGTCAGGCGGAAGGGGGGAGGAGGGTATGTCAGATGAGGGGCTATAAGTATTGCAATAGGCGGCCGAATTTATCGTTCGGCATCACGTCTGAAAGAGAATTTGGAGGGGAACAAAATAGCGTCTTCATAATTTTGATATGATTTGAAACGAGAGAGTTATTTCGGATTTAGACGACTGGCAATGGGTGGGGGGGCAGGTATAAGGAGAGCAATAAGTTTTGCAGTAAGCAACAGAATTTATCGTTCGAGGGTGGTATTAAAAGAGGATTGCAAGGGGAAGGGAATGGCATCTTCGTATTTCTGATACGATTTGAAACGAGAGAGATATTCCGGATTTAGACGGGTGGTGGTTTGGGGGGGTTCCAGGAAGACCCGATTTTTATCCCCAAGTATAACATGTGCAGCAACAGACAGAATTTATCGTTCGACATCAGGAAATGACGAGAAATACGAGGAGAAGAGAATGGTGTCTTTAGGGTTAGGGTTACAAATTGAAATGGGTGAGTTACTTTGATTTCCGTCGGGTGGCAAAGGTAAGGCAGCAAATATATTGAGTGAGGTATTATAAGTTATGATAGAGGTGATGTATAAGGAGCGTTCGATATCGTTAATAGGGTAGTTTTTGAAGGGGAAGAGAATGGCTTCTTCGGAATTTTGATACGAGGTGAAATGGAAGGCGAATTTCGAATTCAGTTGAGTTTGGGGGGGGGGGGGGGGGGCGGCAGTTATTTTGATGGGAATGAGGGGAAGTAAGGGGACATTGTAGAGGAATAGTTTGATATCGTCAATAGGGTAGTTTTGCAAGCGGAAGAGAATGGCTTCTTCAGAATTTCGATACGAGTTGAAATGGGGGACGAATTTCGAGTTGGTGTGAATAGGGGGTAGGATATATAAGGGAATAATTATAACAGATGAGAATATAGTTTTGGGAATAAGATAGGGAAATATATCCGAAAATAATATCGTTAATAGAGTAGTTTTACGAGACTTACAAAATAGCGTTTTCAGAATTTTATTACAAGTTTAAATAAGGG
>NW_020167565.1:0-73409 GCF_001641265.1 Pseudogymnoascus destructans | reverse complement strand
AATTCACCCGGGTGAATTGAAGGTGAGAACCCTAGAATATCCCGAACATGTACAGAGGCATGGTTCTAATACCTCTAGAACAATTACTATGTCGACCACACCCCTTCTAAACGCGCAAAGACGCATGGCATTCCTCAGAAATCCGAACCAAAGGCTCAAAAGGAGCCAAACCCATCCGGAAGCAGCTCTGCAAAGAATGAGGTAAGGTGCCCCTCTCTGAACATGTACACGGGACTAATACAGCAATAGACTTCAAGGAAGCGCGCTGCAGCCTTGCAGTATCAGGTGACAAAGTGGGCACCGGGGAACCCACTCAACGACATGTCAAGGCTGGCCGAATCGTCAGTTGCTGGATACCTTGGCTATACCGACACCCATCCACTTACGCCACCTGAAATGGTCATGGCCTGTAATGAAGGGAGCAATGGTATTCGAAACCACTCTGAAGAACAAGCTACAGACCAATGCAACTTCCATATTGGAGGCTTCAATCGACGATGCTGATGCATATGAATTTGAGGCCAATATCGACACTCTTATTTCAGCTTTCGATGCTCGAACCGAAGAGGACAACGCAGATACGGAGAACACAACCCGAGCACTTACACTGCTATTTGCTGGGATTATACACCACGTTGCCAATGCCCTTGAAGATATGGACCTATTGACCCATGACGACCCTGAGCTAAAGGCGCAGTTTACCAATCTACGCGTTCATCAGTCAGGTGTGAAGGGGTTCTTTGTCCCAGCGTTCGACATGAAGGCAGTGCTTGCCCCTACACTTGGCCCGCTTGTTTTACATAGCGAGCATGCCATGGAGCGGTATTCAAGAGCTTATACGTGTATTCGCTACCTACTTTATCATACTACAACGTCGAAGTTTGCTACGATCAAAGGCAAACTTACAAAGGGCACCTATTTCGAATCTGGAAGTGTACTTCAAGACAGGCTCCCATCTTGGATGGGCAGTGATACTGTGGTTGAGATTCCTGGAGCGACTTCCATCATTGGTCTTATGAACCAAGACAAGCACATCCCACTCCAGGTTACCCTCCAGTTTGTCCATGAGGAGGGAACAGACGATAATGAGGATCTTCTGCGTCATATGAATTCATACCTGAAGCGAAAGAAGATCCGATTGTTGAAGGACAGCGTTGACTACAAGCATGAGATTCGAGACTTCGAGATCGCACCCCAGTGGCGTGATCACCTACGCCATGAGCTTCTGCTCCCGCGGCTCAGATGCGACTTCAGCACCTTACCTTGGTCTCAACTACTCTTCCTGATACAGACTGCGGCCCTGTACATGTTCCAGAGGAGGGCTCATGGATCATCTACGACAATGACAATCCTGATGTTGTTATACCATGGACTGATGTGCTCGACATCCTTCAATCTGGTACCTGTTTCCGCATCGACTATTCCCTCAAAGTTGTTGATGCAGATGAGGATGGGCCGTATCCTTATGAGTTCGATGGGGGCCCTATCCAGGTTTGTAGCATCAACGAGAGCACAATAGCTACAGTCAATAACGCATCTACTGGAGAGACTACTACCAGAGAAGATTTTACAGCCGTTGTAGGCCCTTCGCCTCCACTCCCTCCCACTCAACATGACATAAAGGGGAAAGGCCCTGAGGTCCCAACAGGTCCACACACAGCGAAGATGATGCGCGATAAACCTGCACTATCATACTTGGAAGGGGTCCTTTCAGGATCAAACCATCACGGGATCCGTGGCATGGTAACTCCTACGAAATTGTTTGGTGATTGCAACTCTGCAGAATCGCAAGCATGGCACCTTGGTGTCGACGTATCAACCCCAGCTGGCATTGAGGCATTTATCCGAAAGGTTATCGGTACTCTACGTGTTGCTAATGTTGCGCCAAAGAAGGCCCTAAACTTGGCTGGCCTGCCTTCAATTGTTCAGCAAGAGATTCAGAGTGGAATGGCTGCTGCCACTTCTACAACTCTAAATGCAGACGTAAGCATCCAACTCTGTACATGTACAGAGACACCACTAACGCTAATTGCGATATAGCTTCCAGTAACAAGCGAGGATGCAACAAGTATGGAAGACTTTTATAAGATGCAAAAGCTCTTCACGGGGGATGAGTCCCAGACAGGCCCTCCTCTCGATGCCTGCCTTATAATCGCAGACGCTCATTTCGATACATGGCATGATAAGGAGCACACTCTTGCCAAATATGTTCTACGGTCACTCCCAACAGTACAAATCCGGCCTCTTGGCCACCAGGTTACCGGGTTCTTGTGGATGATCCTCAAAGCTTACGGTTATACACACGCTCCAACAAAGGAAGGGCAACTTCAAGCCGACGAACTTCAAACAGCTCGCACATATGGCGGGGTACTTGTCGATAATATGGGCTTGGGGAAAACCTACACCTCATGTTTGTATCTCGAGTGGGTCATCCAGTTCTTTACACCAGAGACGCCAGGTAATTACAGACCGCACTTGATATTGGCGCCAGCTGGGCCGGTGATAGAGCAATGGAGGCTCGACATAACAAAGAACTTCAAGGGAATCAACCTGATCCTTGCATACGGGGACTCGCCACCAGACGGAGCTTCCTCATTACGGTGGATTTCATCCAAGGCAATGCGAAGCCACCCCCATAGTCCGAAGAAGTTTCCGGCCGGTCTCCGTTTTATATTTGACCAAAACAACCGAATGGCTGCCAAGACAGTAATCCTTACGTCTTATGACACGCTTGCCGCTCGAACACTTCAGAAACCGCGTCGACAGCCTGGCGATACTACCCAGTTTAAGCCGTCAGAATGGATTGGAAGATGGAAGGGTGTCTTTCACACCGTTATTATGGATGAAGGCCACAAAGTGCGAAATCCTCTAACTAACATCCATGTGGCAGTTGCAAGGTTGAACGCGCGGCATCATTGGTTTATTACTGGTACACCAATTCAGAATCAGAGCTCTGTAAGTCAGACCACTCCTGTACATGTACAGAGCTAGGCTAATTGATAAAAGGATATTCTTGGACCTCTCAACATTCTATGGCCTCAGATATCAAAGTCCCTCTCTTCGACAGAGGAGAGATCTACATGGGTAGATTCACTCAACGGCAATTACAAGGACTTCGAGCTCCTACTTCTGCCAGATGTACTGCACACGTCGTGGAAGAACCTCATCGCTACAGACCCTTATCGTGTCCGAACACTTATCAACAGTAAGGACAAGACAACTATAAACAAGTTGTACAGATGCTTGGAGCAATTGCTTCTCCTTCGTCGGTCAACTGCAACATCAATCCCTACGGACTGCCACGGAGGACGTTTGTCGCTGAAGAATCTGATGCCGCCGTACGAAATTACCACTGTCCAGCTCCGAATGAACTCAGCTGAAGCTGCTGAGTACCAGATGTTTCATCAGTCCTTTGTAAAGGATTACGAAGAAGGTCTTGCGCTGTGGACAGAACAGAAACAGAGCCGTATTGATCCATCGTCAGAGATCAAGAGCTTTCCTTGTGTGACTGGCCCATTGAGGAAGATGACAGTTAATGCAGTTTCGACTATGCTAAGTCGATTTCACGACACCCTGGAGAATACAACGGTACGAAAGAAGTGACTCGATGATACAGTGGCAACCATCAATATACTTCGTACACAGGGCTTTACAGGTTTACAACTGGCGCACGCTACTCTGCGAGCTGGCGATCGGTTAATCAAGGACGCTACTGACCTTCTTCGCCACCTTACCTTTGGTAGTCCGAAGCTGCGCTGGATTTTGAAGGATGTGACAGATCATTGTCTCAAACAGAAACCAGACGGAGGACGGAGCAAACTGTTGTGTTCCGAGGACATCCCAGTGTCAGCATGGTTTATCGAGACAGTTCTGAAGTCAGTATACATTCGGGCAGAGGTTCTGCATGCTGGCCTTACCGATGCCCAGCGCATTGCGCTTATTCAGGAGTTCAACAACCCCCACTCCAACCTTACGGTCTTGATTATGATGTACCAGGTCTCCTCGCAAGGCGCTAACCTGGATGGAGCATGTCATCGTGTGTGCTCGATTACCACAGCTATCAACCTGCCATCAGAGTTGCAGGTACACTATCGACCTATCAGAGTAAGTGCCCCCCTCTTACCTGGAACATGTACAGAGAAGAGGTCTAATCGTTATATAGGTGTCTCAAAAGGAAAAGGTTACAATTGTGAGGCTCTCGGTTGTGAATTCTCATGATGCCTGGCGCGAAACCAAACAGATCGACAAGAGCATTATAGATGTATTGACCAAGCTCCAATCACCTATGTCATTCCAGGCTATTGCAGACGCATTGATTAGCAGTCGGGATGAAGTGTTGGCTGCACACAATTCCAAAGAGGGCCGAAAGGCGTTGTGTGGCCGAAAGATCCTACCATTGAAGCTTCGCGCTTGGGGCGAGGTTTCTATTCCTAAGGATCCTAATTTGGTTTCACCAGAAGAGGAAGCCTTGCCAGCGGGTCGGAACATGCGAAAGCGGAAGCGTGTCCTACAAGAGCTTGAGAATACCGATGATGAAGTTGACGACCTATCTCATCAACTTGAATCTGCTGATCCAACCTATTCTCCTGCGAAATACGACACTGATAATGATTCCAACCACAGTAATGCGGTCTCTGACAACAGCGACGAGGGGGAGGGTATTACACCAGACGAATACATTTCGGACTTCAGGAAGGCCTGGGTAAAGTTGTCGCCAGAGGATAAAGCCCTTTATGATCAAGACGAACTTGACTTCCTTGTTCTCCTAAGCATGGATCCAGATCATCTATATACGGGTCAAGAGATTCAAGAGTCTCTTGACTCCGCCATCACTGAACGAGGCCTGCGACTCGTTATTGCCCACCGTTCTGGACAAACTAGGACTGGCATGAAGGTGTCACCCCACATCAAGTACAATGCTCTACTCAATCGCAACGAAGAGGATGACGGGCCGTTTTCTGCCCCAGTGTACTGCACTGCTACCGACAAGGATCGGAGTGCTGCACTCCGTCAGTTTGTAAGGGGCGAAGCTGCTACAGTGTTACGACGGAACAAGAAGGCTGGCCAACTACAGGACAGGAAGGAGGGAGGTCGCATGAGACCGGCCCTGGTACCTGGAGGGGCAGCGGGGAATAGTAGTTCCGAAAGTATCACGTGACGGAGTCGCAGGATGATGAGAAGAGTCCTAAGAGTCCAGGACTCCGAGGACTCGAGTGAGTTCCCAGGAGTCCACTAGGCACGTGATGGACTCGCAGGATGATGAGAAGAGTCCTAAGAGTCCAGGACTCCGAGGACTCGAGTGAGTTCCCAAGAGTCCACTAGGCACGACGCCACTATATAAGTAGATAGTATTTCCTTAGATAGGAGCTTCGTGCTCAACTCAATACAGTATTTGTTATATACTAGTAACGTGTTACTTGAAGCCTTTGTGTCTGATCCCCTGCCTCCTCTGATAAGTAAACCTTTACGCAAGAGAACCTCTGTGTCTTCTATCGTTTAGAAGTCAGCGTTACATACAGCAACTCCTATTACAGCGTTGGTAGAGGAGGTTGCTGCTGCAACCATTGGTGACCCTGCAGCCAGCTCTGAACATGTACAAGAGCTTGCTATACCAGAACTGATTCTTCCGTTGGACCCTCCGGTTGTCCATACCGAAGGAAAAGTCAGTGGGGATACCACGGATATTGATACCCATCTTTCCTCTAACAGCCCTTTGAGCGCTTGCCAAACCCCTTCAGGGTCAGGATAAAGCAAACAGCAGCAGAGTACTATTGTTGTTTGGTATATGGCCATTAGTGGAGGATCAAACGGTTACGTCTGGAATTACTTCCGACAGTGTATATTAGAATACAGTAAATAGAGAAAATGGATCCGATTCTCTCCTAGAACCTCCCGAAACTGCTTCCACTGTAAACTCTATATTGTAATGATATTATAACCCTGTATTATAGCCCTAACATACGCTCATACACGCTTCTGACTATGACGAAACTATTGTGTTACAATGTCAGATCTATTTTGTTATTATATCCCCAAGTATACTGTAATTTGATTCGCTCATATATACCATTTGGTATATATGAGCTTATCTAAGATACCAATAATAGTGCTGGAATAGCTCATTGTGGAGAGGTTGTGTGGGGCAACTAGTCCTGGAATTGTGCAGGCTCTATCACTCGGCCCACATATGCCCCATACAAGATTTACTCAGCATCCTATTGGACTCTGCTAGCAGGGTCAAAAAAAAACGGCCTCCGCCGGTAAGGTACGTTTCACTAAATGTAGTTGCCTGATTCTGCCTGATTCCTAGGGCCAGAATCATAAGTCGCGAATCGCGCGAGGTCATGATAACAACCATCCTTCAACATCACTTGTAATCGCCTGAGGTGTTTCCAACGCACCTCAGGCGATTATAACAACATGCTCCAAATCGCACCGCCCTCTTCATGACTATCAATAATGAACCACAATAGGCGCCGCCTGTTTGTTGCGCCTCTTTTACGGCACCTATTCGACGCATATATATTGCAAGATGTCGTCTGTTGCCTCTCCATCGTCACCCTCCAAGGCTAGGACACCGACGAGTACTTCCGAGGACGAAGACCGCATAATGCCTGGCCAGAACAGGTCTGTAGGGAGGACGGTGCACCTTTACAACTCTAATGACACAGAGACGGCGATTGGCGGCCTCATTGTTACGAACGGCGTGACCCACACGAACCTCTACCACATGGTGGAAATTATCCTCGTCGTTACGAGCGATTTCAGCCTCCGAAGTGGAGATGACAAGATCATTCCAAAAGGTGAGGCCCAAGTTAAGGCCGGAAAGTACTTCGTCTACTCTACGGGTAAGATTTATTTACTCCGGTATTAACAAGTTGCTAACTACAAGTGGAACCCTTCGAGCTGAACAACGAAACTCCGCTACTTCGCACAATATCACATGGGATTGGAACTCGCACTAAGGTTTTTTGCAATGAAGTACGCCAACGCGACCGACGCTGCGTCATAACTGGGCAAGAGGCAGTAGGAGCATATCGAGATCATTGGCGTGGGTTTGAAGCCTCACACGTATTTCCCATCGCCTATGAGGCTCAGTGGGAGGCGCAAAACTTAGGACGGTGGATTTCCATTATACCAGAGCGAGGTGGCTCTATTAATTCGGTGCAAAATGGCCTTCTCCTTCGAAGCGACATTCACCAGCTGTTTGATAGTTACGATTTTGCGATCAATCCTGACGTATGTACACACCCATTAACATGAAAGATGCAGCTAATTATCTTAGGATAACTACAAAATTGTTTTTTTTACTGAAGATGCTAATAATCTTGCCGGGACACACCTCGATCGAAGATTTCTTGATGATCCTCAGAGGGCCGTTGATCAGCTCTTAAGATGGCACTTCCGCCAAGCAGTACTTGTTAATATGAAGGGAGCTGGCGAACCTCATTTCGAGCATGACTATCCGCCAGGGTCAGATCTGATTGGTGATATTCTCAAAGGCCCGAAGGCCGCCAAAAGGATGCAGTTTGAGTTGTTCAGTCGATTCGCATTGGACTATGATGGGTTGTAGAAAAGCATGGCACGAATCGGCGGTGCCTGTTTTGAGCTGACTCGGATCTGACACAGTTTCACAACAAGCCACTAACCACCAGCACGCCCGCCGTCCTTATATTTTAGTTGACGCGGCAAGAATGAGAGTTTCCGGCTATATGCCGAGAGTATGTCAATTTGGAAGAATTCACACATGACTCTTACCTCTGAATTCAAATTACTCGTGCAAATCCCACCCTGACGACGCATTTCAGTCACTGTATAAGTATCACTCCAGAAAAGCAAGGGCATAGATCAAAAATCCTACATTTCCATATATACCCCTCCCCCCCTTTATATACAACCCACCCCCCCCCCCGTCCCTTTCAAACCCCCTCAAACAACCCCCCCTCCCTCCCCCTCCCTCCCCTCACACTCCCAACCCACTCCCTCACCCTCCCCACCACCCCCCAGCTCCCTTTCTTCACAATCCCCCTTCTCCCCCCCTCCATTTCATCCATCCACCTCGGTCTCCTCTAGAACTTCAACAAAAGACTGCTGCCGACGACACTAACACTACTAGCCGCCATCGCGGCCCCCGCAGCCATGGGATGGAGATGCATGCCCCACGGCAGAAACACACCGATCGCGAACGGCAATCCGACGAGGTTATACCCACGCGCCCACGCCAAGTTTAGTTTAATCCTCCCAAAGATCTCCTTCGCCAACGCCACTGCGCCGGGGATATCCATCAAATCATTTGGTCGCATCAGCACGATGTCCGCCGCCTCCATAGCGACGTCGGTGCCCGAGGCCATCGCAATCCCGATATCCGCCGTAGCGAGGGCGGGGGAATCATTGATTCCCTCACCTACCATCGCTACGACTTCGCCGGCGGCTTGGAATTTCTTAATCAGCGCATGTTCCTGGTCCGGTGAGACGTCCGCGTATACGTTTTCGGCGGGGATCCCGACGGCGGCGGGGGCGGAGGGTTTGAGGGTGTCGGCGAGGCAGATGTGACCGCTGTAGACGCCGTTGATGGCGCTGAAGATATTTGTTGTCCCCGAGGAAGCAGTGGGTTCAGAGGAGGTGGTGGCGAGGGCGTTGATGTCTTCCGAGGCTGTGATGGCTGTCGTGAGAGCGCAGGAAGCGGACGGAGCCGATGAGGACCCTGTAGCGCGTACGGGAGACCGAAGCAGGCTCGACGAGGGCGTTGATCCCGAGTCCGACGACGGGCTGGAAGTCCCCAATTGACCCATCAAGGGTCATCTTGCCCATCGTCAGGGTCCCGGTCTTGTCGAGCCAGAGGCTAAGGTAGCGCGGATAACTCTTCAAGAGACTCAGTACAGCAGATAACCGAAGCACAGTTGAAATACTCGTAGCTGTTGCTACTATGTTTGTGCTCGCTGTCGTGCTCGTTATTGTCATGCCCGCCATCACCTTCTATACACGACTCACTGGTGAGTTTGATTGTTCGGTGATGGGGTTACACAGGTCTGTATCTTCAAGTGTCTGAGTAGGCAACAGCGAACTATATCATGGGGCGGGCATGACGTGTGAAAAGGTTAATTCTTCCCTTCCCTTCACTCTACCTCCATCTTTACCCCTTTATCACTCGGACAAGATGTCGCGGTTGGGGGGTATGACGCGGAGAACGGGCAGAGCCTCGGATGGTTCTCGGCATTTCAGCCGGTGTTGTTCTCCCATGTCAAATGACCAGGTCACTGCAGCGATCGATTCGGCATCGCAGGAGCTTGATGCGTGGCTGTCGGCTTTTCAGATGCATGATAATTCTGGGTTGGATTGGTTGGATTGGTAGAGGAAAGTTTATGACATGGGATGATGAACCCGACGTGTTACTGTGACAAGTGATTTATGTTTATGAATCTCCCTGCTTAGCAGTGACAGTGATTGTGGACGTGAATCTATATCTATAGCCAACGTGTTACTGTAGCAGCGATTGCTGATATGAATGTTTCTGCTCAGCTCCTATGATAGTGATTGTAGATATGAATCCCTCTATTTAGTTCCCTACGTAGTAAGCTCCGAGTCACATCCACCAAGTCATAGTCTAATCAATGTTGCCTATCTATCAGGCACTGGACACATGTGCGGACATAGCTATAAAATGCCTCCGACCACAAACACCGTCCATATCAAGACAGGCCGCCCAAACAGAGCAAGAAAAACATGGGGTGGTGCTAGGATCACGCCCGTCCCAGTTTCAAACGCCGGTATCACGCCATGGAACAAATCCCTAGTCCCATCTGTCATTCCTCACCCGCTCATTTCACAGTCGTGGACTCCCTCAGCCCGCTCGCTAGCCCCTTCTGCCCCCTTCTCCCCAGCAACGTCGCGCCATCGAGATTCAACTCGAACGCCCCCCTCTGATTCTTAACCTGCTGCCTCGCAGCTGCAGCCACAGCGGGTGAGTGCTGTCCATATCCCTTCGCCTGTGGTTGTGCCTGCTGCCTCGCCGTTGCCGCAGCACTCAGACTTGTATTCCTCAGACCCTGCTCAACACCTTGCATGCCCCCCTCATTCTCGTCCCCAATAGGCTCTAGGCCGCGGCCCATGAGACTCTTGCGGCGCTTCGCCTCCTCCTCCTGGCGATGCACGGCGTAACCAACATCGAACACTTCACGTAGGTTGACCGCACCAGGTGAGCGGAAGTCCATGCGGCGCGCCCCTGGCGACTCAAGGAGCTCGCGGTCAAACGCGCGCAGAGGCTCCTTGCGCTCGGTGGCAGGTGTGGCGAGAGGTGGGGCGTCAAAGGCCGCGTGCGTCGGCTCGGCAGTATTCTTGATCCAGGGGTGGGCGAGGAATTCCTTGATGGTGTATCGCTTCTCTGGGTCGACGGTGAGTAGGTGCGAGACAAGATCCTGAGCGGGCTTGGAGATGTCGTCCCACCAGGGAGAGAGGAATGTGTACTGTCCCTTTGCAACCTTCTCCGTGAGGACCTGGATGCTCTCGTCGTAGAAAGGAGGGAATCCGCAAAGTAGAGTGTACAGAACGCAACCCATCGCCCACATGTCGACGCTCTTGGAGTAGCGCTCATCCTTGACAATCTCCGGGGCGGTGTAGCCGACTGTGCCGCAGGGTGTCATGGTCTGGGTATCCCATACGATCTTTGACAGACCAAAGTCGGCAATCTTGATCTTACCGATGCCGCCCGAACCAACGCCAGCGGTGAATTCTCCCTCATCAACCTTGTCCTCTTCCTCATCGGACCTAAGCTTTGGGTTCTTGGTTGGAATGAAGGGAATGGGGCTAAACAGTAAATTCTCTGGCTTAATATCTCTGTACATCTGTTAGATCTACACACCAACTCGCATCCATCGTACTCACCTGTGCACAACACCCTTCTCCTCGTGCAAGTACTCCAGCGCCTCGGCTACCTGTGTGATGACATGCCTAGACAAATCCTCGCTGAAGTAGGTCAGGCGGACGATCTGGTGGAACAATTCTCCTCCCGGTGCGAGCTCCAGGATGATATAATAGTACTGCTTCGACTCGGAGAAATCGATGAGCTTCACGATGTTGGGGTGGTCTAGTTGCCTCATGATCTGGACTTCCTTTAAAATGTTCGCTCTCTGAGGCCATGGTCAGTACGTGGCCGTCGTACGCGCTTACGTCCGACAAAGCATCAAGACGTGGCACGTAAGCAGATTAACAGGCGGAAATAATGCGCACCTCAGCAGCCTTTGGTTTCTTGAAATCCGGATGAAGATGATCATCACCCTACACCAATTGTTGGCCAGTGCTCAGAAAACAGGGAGTATAGAGAGTATGTGTCAGGAAAGATGTGCATACGTGCCCGTGCTTACCTGAGATGAGTTCATCTCGAACTTGCGGACGACCTTGATGGCCACCTCGCCCGCGCTTCCATCGAGGTCGACGGCCTTGTATACATTGCTGAATGCGCCGTCGCCCATCTTCTCAATGAGGCGCCATCTCTCGAGGCCGGGGTACCGCGGCAGCTTCCCCTTCGACTCATTGTCTTCGGCAACCATGCGCGCGAGCGTGTCCGGGTCTACCTTCTTTCCACCTGCCTTCCTGTTTGCGTCATCTTTCTGTGCCTGGTAGGCCATGTTTGCCTCCTCTGCGCGTTTTTGTGACACGGTGGACTCGGTATTCGCAGATCGCTGTTGATGCGCAGTGACGGGTGATACGTGGGTTGTTGGTTCGGCTTGAGGCTGGGTCACTCGTGCGTGCTTCCCTACATTGTCGTTTTGTCAGAAGGTTTGGTCTTCACGGCAGGACGGAATGCGGGGGGTGTCAGGCGCAAAGTGTCAAACTCACCATGCTTTATGAAGGCCTTGAGCGTCTCCATTCGAACCTTTTTGAGGGGTGGGGCAGGTCCGGGTATTGGAGGTGAAGTCGGCCTTTGTCGATAACTGTTTAGTGGGGATTGGAGGGGAAGTTGATTGTTAAGCGAGCTTGGGAGTGGTGGCGGTGCTGGTGGTGTTTCGCACAGGCAATGATCGCCGGTCGATGACGGAGATGTGAGGAAATGCAGGCGTACAGCGGCGGCAGCAACGGCGATAGGTTGGTGGTGGATGATGAGTGCAGGTGAGTTGCAGATTCGGCCTGTTTTAGTTCGATATATCGTCAGCGGTTTCGTTGACGCAAGAGACGGAGAGAGGAGTCTAGAAGTATATCGGGGATCTGGCTGACTTGATGGGTAGGTCGAGGGAGGAAGATGTCGGCGGGTCTGTCGGCGAGTCTGTCGGCGAGTCTGTCTACAACAGTGTAGTTTATAGCGCAATGAGAGGTTGATGGGGGAGAAAAGTTGAAAGAGAACTGGAGGAAGCGGCGGGGGAGTGGTGATGTTCTCAACGATTCTCGCGTATTTCCTGGATTTCCTGGATTTCCTACTACGCCGGGGGTCTACGCCTTACCGGATTGGATAAGAAATATTGAGAAAGGGCGGAGAAGGCGGAGAAGGCGGAGAGAGGAGAGAGGGGAGAGGCCAAGTTTGGTTTGTGACCAAGGCACAGCGGCGGCTGGTGACATCATCACCGCCGACGAAAAATATCAGTATGTTATAGATAGTTGTATCTAGGGTCCTGATCTCCAGCCACACTCCCCGTGACCTATAAGCTGTAAGTTCTCATACGTGTGGTGAAACTTGGTGTATATTCGGTTTTTCTAGAAATAAACAAACCCCCTACTTCACAGCCCACGTCGTATCCATATCACTGCATACACACTACCGGCCATGAAATACAACTTGCAAACAACCCGTGTGATATATAACTCCAACCCAGATCTCCCCCACCTGTTATAGTCAATCCCCCTATCACTCATTAGATCAGGCCCGCCCTAGCCGCCTCACCCCCTCCATCCGCCATAACCTCCTCTGCCCGCGCCTTTCCCCTCCCAATGCCACCCTCACCAACCCCCATTCGGCGAGCCACGTACCGCTGCGCCACAATACCGACAGCCAGGCTGATCACCTCCTCTATCCACTCGGCCACCCATTCGCGCGGATCCACGCCGCCCGACCCAATGATCTCTGCAATCTCGCGCGGCATGTGGGGGCTATACTTGTCCTGCGAGAAGGAGTGCTCCTCTGCAGACAGTGACGACGGCGACGCAGGCGTCATTGGCGACGGTGCATCGAGCCAGGCGATCCACTTTGCCGGCACGGTTTGCGACACGCCAGAAAATGTAATCCCATGCACCGGGTCGTGCAGGTAAACCGCGAATGAGATCAAGTTTTCCGGCTTCTCCTCCTCAGCGACTGCATCGGCCTTCTCATCCGTTGCAGGTCCCTGGAACATATCTGCCTGCGCCTCGTGCGAGATGGCCTGCACGGCGAGGAAAATGTCGCTGCTGCGGACGGGGTTGGACTCGCTGAGCTGCTCCGTGGCGCGGCGGGCGGCTAACTCGAGGCCACCATGCGAGGCAAAGAACTCGGTCGCGTAGGCCTCGGCGCTGACGCGGACGAGCTTGGTACCCTCAACCAACCCAGGGACAGCACCCAGATCGCGGTGCTCATTGCCCTGGCGCCACCAGGGGCCATCGTACCATCCCGTGCGGCCACCCGTGTATGCTGCATCGGAGGTGCGCCGGGCAGAGGACTCGTGGCCACGCTGGATGACGAGAAGATCGCCTCCCTCAACTTGTGCCATCACGCGCGAGAAGGTATTGTAGATAAGGGGGTCGAGGGAGGGGTACCCAATGAAGTCGTGCGTGATGTGGATTTGAAGACGCTCGTGCGACGAGATGGGCGGAGCGATGGTGTGTAGGATGTTGGCAAATGTTGGGAGGGCTCGGGAGCTCAGCTCACCACCTGTAGCCGTTAGGAGTTATTCATTATAGTCCTGGGTTCTCATACCAAGTCCTCGTAGTGCGCCCACGTTGCCTTTGACCTGCTCGGCCCAGCGCTTAGCTTCCTCATTCTGCTGGATCTCCTTCACTGCCGCCTCAGCCGTCTTCACCGCAGCGCTGGCCGTGGCCAGAATGCCACCCCACCATCCGCCACCAGCAGCGGCTGGCTCAGCAGCCGGCTCGGCAATTCGAGACTTCTTCTCGGCCTCCTGGAGCTCGCTGCTTGTCGCCGAGGGCGTGAAGCTCGTGTGGTATGACCTAGCGCTCTCGCCCGACTTCCTCTTATCCTCGCTCGATCGCGTTGATGTTTGCGGAAGGGGACTGCCCACCGGCGTGCGCTTGGTGGGAGAGCTGGTGCCGCCAACGGGTGTTGCGATTCGTGGCCTGGCATCGGGCTGTGGCTTACCCAGATCCTCCAGCTCAGCCAGCTCAGCCTCTATCTCCTCAGCGGTCTGCGCGCGGGCAGGCTTCTTCGTCTTGGACGCATCGGCCTTGGTAGTGGTGGCAGGCAGGTCCTCTCCCTCCAGCCCCTCGAACATCTTCTTGAGCTCGTCATCGGTCGCGGTCTTTTCTTTCCTGGCTGCCATAGTGTCGTGTTGCTGTTGTGGTGCACTTCTCGACAATGAGCCAGTTTATTAATGTGTTGATATGGAGCTGTATTGAATGTGAATGTGAATAGTATGGGGCTCTCACAGAGGACCACAATACTAGTACGACGACTAGGTCACTTGTACTTTCTCATAGTTCGTTGTATGGGATGGTACAACTGGCACGTAAGCGAGGAAATAAATAGAAAATGAAAATCGTTGATTGGCTGTAAGCGATTTTGGGTTTTAAGGAGGGAGGCTAACCCAGCCAGATTACCCGAACAGGTGAAATGATACTAAAAGTTGTCAATTCACTGCTTCAACTGCTTTCATCTGTTCATTTACAGACTCACCATCCTTCAACCACCCTATTCTACACCATAAATGATCCTGTATATAGTTCTATAGCCTGTCGACATCGTTTCCATGTCTCTATTTCTCGCGTCTTATCACGGCCCACGAGGAAATTACAGCATGGACGCCACAGTCGCAGAAGCCCAGGCTTCAATGACCTGCCCAAATTGCCACGCTGGCTATGATGCTGCAGACCTTCAGGTATGAATTTATCACTTTCTTTCAACTACTGGCTCAGTCACGTGTTTGTTTGTTTTTGAACGTACTGACACGAATAGCAATACCGCGATCATGTTGAATCATGTGTCCGCCCAGGCTTGGCTGAAAGTGATGATGAATCCGCAGCCAGCCAACTGAGCAGCCCCCCAGCATCTGTCGGCGGTGAAGACTCGCGTCTCCCACCAGCTTATTCTCTCACCGAGGTGGAAATTTATCCTGAGCGTAGAGAGCTCGATGAAGATGAAGAGCCTCTCCCGGAGTTTCGCTTGGCCAAAATTACTGATGTCGAAGTGTTCGGGGACAACTTGGCTGATTGTGAAAACCTCCCAATTGACGAGCACTATCGGCGTATTCTCAATGCCCAGAAGGCACTGGTTGAGTATCAAGATGAGTGGCTCGAGCTTGAGAAATGTGTCAAGGCGTATCGCCTCCCTAATATGATCTCCATTGAAGAGGACCTTGAAAGGGAGCGCGGTAGAGGCAGAGGTGTCCCCAAGGAGGTCGCAAAGCCTGCTCAGAAGGTCATCAACCCAAGAGCACTTCCAGTGCGAAATGACGACCCGGAAAAATGGTTCTACACCGATGATTTCCAGCTTATGCAAGATCGACTGGAAGCATCAGTTTACGGGTACATTGTGAAGGAGGGTACTAAAGACATTGGCCGCCAGGATCCAATCAGCCAGCGGCCCAGACGACTTGGCCAGAACCAACGAGATCTTCGGGCTCGCGCTCCGGCCCAAAAGGTTCCAGCGGGTGAGGCGCCTGAAGAGTCTGGTGAAGAAAACGCGCCCTTGAACTTGGTCAATGAAGCCCTTATGATTGAAGGAGGACGCGGAAAGCGTGAGAAGAAGCCTTCCACCCGTGTAGCTTCTGAATCGCGGGCTTCTAGCCCTCCAGCCGCACCACGTGGCCGCCCCCCTCGCAAGAATGCAAAGACACGCCTACAAGAGATAGAAGCCGACCCAACCGCCGGGGAGACAATGGTCTCCACCGAGAAATGGGTCGACAATGTCGGCGATGCCGATTCAAGACGTGGCTCATCGCCAGCAGTTTCCACTGGCCCCTCAACGGATTGGAGCAGCGATGAAGAGATCCCAGACAGGGAATACGGCACGAAGAGACGAAGACTCGACACGTCTGATTTTGAGTCGGCGAAAAATGCGAAGAAAGCAAAGACGGTTGCGGTGGATGCCTCGGTAAATTCGAGTGCTGCCGACGCAGATGCTATTGCAAAGGAAAAGTCAATCAAGCGCAGCGAAGGTGCCAAGATGGGTTGGGCCAAACGCAAGGCCGAGCTGCAACAGCAGCGTGAATCTTCTACGAGAGCCACTAGCCAGGAGAACAACGAAGGCGACGACGGTCAGCTAAAAAATAACAAAATCGAAGGCGATAGGCCCAAGCCATACCCAAGGAAGTATGCCAAGAAGAGCAAAAAAGAGCCCGTGTATACGACACTGCCTGATGGCACTATCAAGAAGGAGAAGTCGGCCGCTACCATCAACATGGAGAGGCGTTGGGCCAAGAAGAGAGAGGCAGAGGCCCTCGGATTGGAGCCCCCAAAGATTGGTCGATATAAGAAGTCGGAATTGGCGGCCATGAAGGCTTCCCAAGATGGACAAGCGACGGGCAGCCCTGATGATCGTTCTGAGCCGAAACTGGCTCCCAAGAAGCGCAAGGTGTCCGCCGATGACCAGCCTGCTGGCGATATGCGAACAGACCAGGGTGAGAGTGCTCAGGCATCGGAGAATGCGGCTGCGAAGCGACGTAAGAAGGATGCAGACGAAAACATTGCAGCACAAGGCTCTACTGCTGGAACTGAAGCATATGCAGCAAACGATTTTTACGGGGCCAAGCCGAGCTCCAGTCGCAAGGTAAAGAAAGCACCTGCTGATACAAGCATGCATACCCCAGGAGCAGTCCACACTTTCCATAACAATCAATACGAAGGTCTCGGACACGTTCACCAGTGGTCACCACCATCTCAACGAGCACAGAAACCCACAGCCAGGCACGTCGCCGGCAAAGGCAAAAAAGGTATTAAGACCGAATCTCATAATAACAATCAAAATGACGATCCTTCTCTCAAACCCATGTCGGCTCCCGGTAATGAAATGGCGAGCTCCAAGTTTCAAAACGCCCCAAGTGGTGCGGAGACTTTGGGTATTGCTGCCACTAAAGAAGTTGTCAGTCGAACAACAAGGAGTCGAAGCCGCCAGGCAACCACATACATTCAAACAATTACACATATTGCTGCTGCTCCTTCAGAGAAGGATCTTACCGTAGCCCCCAAATCAGCTGCAGTTCCAAGTCATGGAGAAACAGGTCTAGTGACCATCGACGCAGAGAAGCCATTCCAGTCAATTTTGATCAATCGTGGCCAAGAATCTTTTGACCCTGAGCGGAAGACATCGGATGGACGCAAAGCTCGTGCACGGAGAGGTCCAGTGGCCTCGATCAAGCAGCAAGATCTTGATCCTGAACAAAATCATCCTGTTCGTCGAGCCAGGAAGAGTCCAGTGGCTCCAGCGGTGCCAAATGCCAAAGCAGTCTCTCCTTACGACATGCCAAAACCAGGCAAAGCTGATAAATCCATTGCTCCAGAGATCCCACAGACCTCGGTCAGCGGTGCGTCGTCTCATGACAACGGCTCTTTCACAACTCCTGCATCAGCAGGTGAGCCCGCGGAGAAGGAATCCGGGTCTGGATCTTCGGGAAGACCGAAGAGGAACAGGCATCCTCCAAACAAATACCAAGGTTACTAAACCTGCCACCTTTCTGCACTGTTTATCACAAAACGAGCGGAATACGGCGTAGAAAAAACAAATACTAATGCTATTAAAGTTGAACTTGACGAAACACCATCCTCTGCACACCACGTGGATAACAAAATGCACACTCCGCACGAGTCTATGAACCGAAATATTCTGCCTCAAGGTGCACCATTTATCGCATATGAAACGCCGGATGCGTCTCCTCGGCGCTCATCGACGCTTAAACACAAAAGAGGCGGCCGCTCCAACGTTGAAGTCGAATACTCAGCGGCCAGCACCCCCCACGGGGAAACTCCAACACACACTGCACCTATGGATCCCGATGCCATTGCTGCAGCGAAAGCTAAAGAAGCTGCGCGCGCCGCAAAGTCAGAGAAGATGAAGGCAATCACAAAAGGTATTTTCTAGCCCATCCCATAAGCCCCTCGACTAACACCCTCAGCTCGCTGGGCAAGCGGCGAAATGGAAGCCGTAATGGCGCGCAAAAAGGCCAACAACGCGGCTAAACGCGCCGCTGAAGCAGCCCTCCCCCCATCTTCCGGTTCGAAGCCCAAGAAAGGTGCCGACACAGCACCTGCCAAAGCGCCCAAAGATAGCAAACGCCGTCAGACACACGGTGGGGCCGCTGAGAAACCGCGACCACCACCACTCGGAAAGCCGCCATACACCACCGGACGCAAGATGTCAGAGTATGAGCAATTCCTAGCGCTAACGTCGCCGTCCGCGACCGGGTCACCACTGCCTCCGCGGGGGCGCCGACCAGCGGCTCTACGTGCGTCGCAGAGCCTTGCGTTGCGGGATACGGACGACGAGAGCCAGACGGAGGACACAGAGCAGAGGGAGGAGGAAGAAGAACCGGAGATGGACGCGCTCGACCGGCAGTTTGCCATGGAATTTGATGGCACCGATCCAGGGGAGTTGGACGCGCAAAGACGGAAGATGACCTCGGAATATGAGCAGTACCTGGCACTGGCGGACCCGAACAGTACTTTTATGCTTGGGAAGAGAGCAAGGCGGGCGGCTGGAGGGCTGAAGGAGGCAATGGAAATTGAGAAGGGAGAGGAATCTTCCGACGTGTAGTAATGGACAGGCGCGTAAGGTCGGACTAGAATCAAGGCGCTCATTGGGAGCATTATACTGTTTGGATACTTTAGCTCCTCTGGTTAGAATGTCAAAGGGGCTGTATATACGTTTCGTCGATTAAGCGCAATCTCTTTAGTTTCGGTCAAGAAAACTGATCGCAATACAAACATTTCCCAAATCACTGCATCGTTCTCATGCCAGTAACCAAAATTCCAATCCATTCGTTATCATCATCGCTACAACGCTATGCTAATTATGCTCTCCACACCTATGCCACATCCCCTAAATACATATATAATACACATACATACACCCCCTCATTACTCTGGCACCTCCAACACATCCGACAACTGGCGTCTCCCCGCGCCCAAGTCTCCTCTCATAGACTGCTTGCTCCTCTTCCGGCGCAGGCTCTTCTTCTGCCCCGATGACAGGGTCGAGGTATCACTTCCGCTGCTATTCCCCATGTCACTTCGATCAGCGCTCCTACTCCGCATACTCGCGGCCCTGATGCCAGCCCTCGCAACACGATTCACTCTCCTCTTCGAACCGTTCGGACCGGCACTACTAGCGTAAAACTCCACGGCACCCCACAGCGCCGCCACTGCAAGCGCAATGCAGTCAACCACATGCACGACCCACCACACCCACGCCCTCACAGCCCTGCAATTCGAGAACCCGCTCTGCCACTCCCCGACATCATCAAGCCAGAGGCTCATCAAGCCGAGGTTGCCCGAGAAATCGCCCATGACGCTGCGCACTGTGACTTCTCTAAGGCCCGGGAGTGACGGGTCGGTCGGGATTCCCTGCGCCTGCGCGGCGGGCCAGCGGTGAGCCTCCCACTTCGGGTCGGGAGAGGTTTGGTTGATGAAGTGGTATACGTCGCAACCTTCGTGGTCGTGGCCCGTGAGGACGATGCCCTTGCGTCCCCTCCCTCCACCTGGCTGGACGGGGCTGGACGACTTGCCGAATATGCTCTCGAGGACGCCCCGCGAGGCAGCGTCAGAGAGGTGGTTCTGCTCCCTGATACCGTGAGGAAAGGATCCGTTCTCGCCAGATTCATGGAAGTCGAAGAGCGGTCCGTCGCTGCAGACGCCGTGTACTTTATGAAGAGGGATGTGCGTGAGCAGGACGGTGAAGACGCCGCTGTGCTCGACTGGGTAGGAGGACCCGACCAAAGTGTTTATGAAGTTGTATGTGTCTGTTTGCAGTGTCGGCGCGTAGACCGGGGTATCGAGGTTCATGTTGTTCAGAACGACTACGCGGAGGGTCGGCGCCTGCTGCTGCGATTCAGGGTCGGAAGGAAGGCGGAATTCGAGGGCATAGTTGAGTCGGCCGAATGCGCGCTCGAACCGGGAGGCTCGCTCGAGAGTCAGGTCGCCTGCGTAGCCGATGTCGTGGTTCCCGGGAACGTTCATCAGGCGAGTGGACCACGTCTTTGCGTCCTCGCCGATGGTATGAAAGGGCTGACTGCGGGGTTCCTGGCCGCCATCGGCTACGGCGATAGGGGGCATCGTAGTGTGTATGAGGTCGTCGCTGATCTTCTCATGGTCCGGGAAGACGCGGGACCAGAAGCGGTCGCTGCGCCACTCGAACTCTTCATCGTCGATCCATTGACTGCCGAGTAGATCGCCGAGGACAGTGACGTGCGTGGGGCGCGACCACCAGCGCACGGTGCGGTAGACGTGCGCAAGGTATAAGTCGTTCCCCCAGAGGTCGAGGCGCTTGATGCCGTAGCGGGCGAGGCGGGGCAGGTCGTCGAGCCAGAAGTCGATGTTGGCGTGCAGGGCAGTGCGGGTGCGCTGGAGAAGGGATTCCGTGGAGTTCAAAGTGCCGAAGAAGGCGTGGAAGTTTGTCAGGGAGGCTGCGGTTGGGTCGAGGGAGCTGGAGCCTTCGAGCTGTGGGTCACCGACGGCGAGGAGGCGGAAGGGAGAGGTCGCGGGGACGGCAGGGCTGAGGGGGGTGTGCGAGAGGACGGTTCTCACAAAGGCATTGCTGAAGATCGAGGACCCTGGCGTGGGAAAGCCGCAGCCGTGGAATAGGGGGTAGTAGTAGAGGTAGGTCGTGGAGACTAGGGAGAAAGGGACCAAGAGAAAGAAAAGAACATTGCGGAGCAAAAAGAGGAGGAACATGGGAAAGAGAGGGGCTCGCCGGGCGCGGCGGTGGGTGGTCGTATCAGTCGTATCGGGGGGAAGAGATGAGCAGCGGATCTGGTGACACGCGACACCACTCAACTCAAACCATCCGCGGCTCGGTCGCATGGCGGACTTGTGTATCGCGGCCAGGGGTCAAGGAGAAATAGTCGCGCGGAGAATATTCCGCGTAACGCGCGTCACGGGGGGTGAGTCATGTGATGTGTGAGGTTGGTGCAGAAGGGTAGTCATGTGATGTGTGAGGTTGGTGTAGAAGGGTAGTCATGTGATGTGAGAACGGTTCTGATGGGTTGCTAGCGTAGGTCTAGCGCCTTAGTGTATCCCTCACCTGCCGTATAGGGTATAGTCGTATCTGCGCCACGGCCGTCGGTCCAATTTTGTCTGGGATATAAAACTTTTGCCCATTTTGTCTCCCCTGTCTCCACTATACCCGCCACGTCTCCACCTACGACAAGCCACGCCACGCCGCACGTAACCGTCTACTGTGTTACGCTGCGCTAGTCTCTCTTGGCACTAGTCACCACGACAAGCCATGCCACGCCGCACGTAACCGTCTACTGTGTTAGGCTGCGCTAGTCTCTCTTGGCACTAGTCACCACACAAGCCATACCACGCCACATGTAACCGTCTACTGTGTTAGGCTGCGCTAGTCTCTCTTGGCACTAGTCACCACGACGGCTGGCCGAATGCAACGACCAGTCCCGTGACCAACATGACAACTTAGGGTTAGCCGACGCCGGTGACCACACTCACCAGTATTGTCGCACGCACAGTGGCGATGACGATACAACGGACTAGACAATCCCCTCAACCCCACACTCGGCCCCTACTGTAAGTCCCTGCTGAAAGCAGGGACTCACTTTGCCCGCTTACAGCTTAGCCCATGATGATCGGTGTAACTAATCAACTCGCGAGCCTTGCTGCGCGAGTAATAATCGATCTCTAGTTTCTTCTTCCTCTTCTCTTCCTCCTTCAACGACATGAAGGACTTCAAGCGCGAAGACGATGGCCCCAGCGCCGAGGAGACGGAGCTGGGCACCGTCCTCACCACCAATCCCGAATACAATCTCACCCATGGCCAGAATCAGCTCGAGCGAGGCCTCAAGAGTCGTCACATCCAATTTCTGGCTTTGGGTATGCCATTCTCCCCCTCTCCTTGCGCCCCAATTCACCTGAGCGAACACTGACATCCCACAGGTGGAGCCATTGGAACCGGTCTCTTCGTTGGCTCAGGTGGTATCCTCGCCGACACGGGCCCCGCGCCCCTCTTCATGTCCTACCTCTCCATGATGGGCGTCGTCTGGTGTGTCATGAACAACCTCGCTGAGATGGTCACCTACCTGCCCATGAAGGGTATCTCCGTCCCCTACTTCGTAGACCGTTTCGTAGACCCCAGTCTGTCCTTTGCCGCCGGATGGAACTACTGGTACGCATATGCCATGTTGGTCGCCGCCGAGGCTAGCGCTGCCGCAATCGTGCTCGACTACTGGAATGCCCCCGTCAACGTCGCTGTCTGGATCACCATGGTCCTCTTCATCATCCTGCTGCTCAATGTAATCGCCGTCTCCTTCTTCGGAGAAGCCGAGTTCTGGTTCGCCAGTATCAAGCTCATCACCATCCTCGGTCTCATCATTCTCGGCATCGTGCTCTTCTTCGGCGGCGGGCCCAATCACGACCGGCTCGGCTTTAGGTACTGGAAGAATCCGGGCGCTTTTAAACAATACATGTCGCCCAATGAAACGGGCAAGTTCCTGGCCTACTGGCACGCCTTCGTCAAGGCCGGATTCGCCTTCATCACCTCCCCCGAGTTGATCGCCATCGCTGCGGGTGAGACCGTCGACCCGCGCCGCAACATCCCCAAGGCCGCCAAGCGTTTCGTGTGGCGTCTCGCAATCTTCTACGGCCTCGCATCTCTCATCATCGGCGTCGTCGTGAGCTCCGACGACAAGCGGCTAGGCGGTGCCGGTAACGCGGCCGCGAGTCCCTTCGTCATTGGCATCCAAGCGGCTGGCATCAAGGGCCTCAACCACGCCATCAACGCTGCCATCCTGACATCCGCCTGGTCGGCGGGTAACTCCTTCCTGTACTCCGGGTCGCGGGTGCTATATTCGATGTCCCTGACGGGCCAGGCGCCCAAGTTTTTCAACCGCACCAACAGGCACGGTGTCCCGTACGTCGCGGTCCTTTTCACATGGATGTTCTCGCTGCTGGCATACCTCAACGTGTCCAACACGGGCACCACGGTGTTCAACTGGTTCGTCAACATCAGCACAATCTCTGGCTTCATCGCCTGGATCGTCGTCATGATCACGTACCTGCGCTTTCGCGCCGCGTTCGAGTACCACGGCCTGTTGCACACCCTCCCTTACCGAACGCCATTCCAACCATACGCGACATACGTTGTGCTCTTCATCGTCTCGCTCCTGACCATCACCAATGGCTTCCAGATCTTTTGGCCTGGCAAGTTCAACGTGTCCGACTTCCTCGCCGCGTACATCACGCTGCCCATCTTCCTCGTGCTGTACGTCGGACACAAGATCTGGTTCCGCACGCCCTTCGCCATCCCCATCCCGGATATCGACATCATCACCGGCAGGAAGGAGATGGATGAGCTGGCCGCAATAGAGGTTAGGCGCATACCGAAGAATTTCCTCCAGCGGGCGTGGTTCTGGCTTGCCTAGACGTGGTTGAAAAGGAGATGGGAGATGTGGAACGTGGAACGTGGAACGAATGGGAGGTTCATATATTTATCCAACTTTATAGACCAGTATGCTCTTTATTAAGCCAATTTTGGCCTTTGTCAATCCTGCCGCCCCTGCGCCCTGAGATATAACGCGGCTTTGTATATGGTACACGAAGTAGTTCAAACCCCCATGTGCGTTGTTCAATTTAGCTCAGCATATATGCATACATAGTACCTATTTGACAGGCGCTTTAGAGTAAAAAGCTTTCCCTTACTTGAGCCAAGAGGGGGAAGGCGGAGGTGGAAGGGTGGAAGGGGGGAGGGGTGGATCTGATGGATCTGATAGGATCTGATATTCGGTCTTCCCTCCCCGATCCCGCAACAACATTTCTCCGCATTTTCACCCAACGCGGCCGCATCGTCCGAGCTTCAAACGACGCACGCGCATCTGGAGCTCTGATTCCTCCCACCTATCTATCCCCCACCTACTTACCGACCCCACGAACCTCAACAATCTCGCGCCGTTCTCCTCTAGACAGATCAACGCGCGCATTTATACTCTGCGCGACATATTGTTCTATACGGAAGAAAGAAGGAAAGAATATACCAGTGAAGATGACGGGACGCGGTGGAGGTGGTGGTGGTGGGCGCAGGGTTTTGTTGCCGCCTATGTATGTTCTACTCCTGCCCTCCCCTTCCTCCCAGCTGTGGTGGCTCGAAGAGCGCGTTGTTGGCGCGGGCGCGCATGCCGTATTCTCATTGAGGGGCTTGTTCTGACGAGGGGTATAGCAATATGATTTTCAAGCTGTTGCAGACGGTGAGTACAGAGCTCATAAGTTTCGGAGCGTGATGGCTGGGGTGTGGCTTGGAATTGCGGGATGCTGCCTGTGCGGGTGGATTGGAGGGAGGTGGGTGTTGTTCGGTCCTTCTGTTTGGGGGGTGGACGGGCACGCCAATCCTCGAAATACCATACCGCAGGGACAGAGCTACACCTCTCGAGGCCACCCGGGACAGCATCAACGAACACCTGTTACGCAGTATACACGTACCCATACTAACATCTGCAGAACTCCACAGTGTCCATCTGGCTGTACGAGCAAATTGCCATCCGCATCGAGGGGAAGATCAGGGTCAGTCTTTCATATACCACACCAAAGCTTTGTGCGGTTGCTGACAGAGACAGGGATTCGATGAGTTCATGAACCTCGTTATCGACGACGCGATCGAGGTCGGGCAAATTACAAAGACGAATGAGACGGAGACGAGGAGGCCGCTAGGTATGGTGCCCTGGAGTGTGGATGCTTTACAATGGATGATGCTGACTATTATACAGGCAGGATCTTGTTGAAGGGCGACAACGTGTCATTGATCCAGAGCTTGTCGGTTTGAAGGGGTTGGGTCGCTTGGAGATGTATACTGCGTCTATATGGCTGTTGCGGACGGGATGTGCAGATGGGTTTGGCGCTAAGGGGTGATGAGGCCTTTGAAAAGCTTGTTCGGGATGGTTGGATGAATGGATGCCTGGGGGCGTTATGACGCATATATCCGATGGTGAATGGTCTAAAAACGAGCTCGATCGAGTATCTGGGACGATGCTTGAGTGTTCGTTCTATTACATGTTTTTGCATGTTGTGGTAGATCTTGTGCTGTTCCTAGGGGTAGAAGATCAAATTCAAATATGCAAATGCCAGTAATAAGGCTTTGGGGCCTTTGGAATTATGTGTCATACTGACATTCGTTGCACTCAGTTTGCTATCAAACTCAAGAGCAAACTTAGAAATCTCCTCCTCAAACCTACAAGTCACTATACATATTTTGGCTTGTCACACCAACAACAAGAGCAATACTACTCAACGATTGCTACAACCCTCTATGATTCATTACACGTCATTGCTCCTTAGTTAGTGGGCCAATATGACCACATAGCATATCTCTACAACCCTCTATGATTCATTACATGACATCACTCATACTACCACATGACATATCTCTACCAACTAGAGGCCTAGGAGCATGAACAATAGCTCTAAAAGCTCCTATGAACCTCTATGATTCATTACACGTCATCGCTCTTTAGTTACCCACAAGATTGGTTAAGTTATGACATAATTTGTCTATGACATAATTTGTCTATAGGGGTACTCTGACCTTGGACCTCCTTTTATAGGGGAACCTAAGAGATGGTTCTATGGGATTCTCTTACGTCGACTACAGTTACCAAGCCTGGTTAGTCATGGAAAGTCTTGGAAAATGAGAGAACTACACTCCTTTAGCATAAATAGGATTGCCCTTTCCTTAAGAAAGGGCAAGCAGACAATACAGTAAATCGACTATCACATACTTCCACGTCTTTTCCAAGCTTCCAAGCATTCATCTTGTTACTCCTTGTTTCTGAAAAGTCAGTGAGGTGTTAACCTCTGACTTACCCCTGAGTTCCCAGACTCAACATTTGTTGCAACTTGTCTGAACCACTTCACTACATCACACACCTGATTGCTGCGTTGTGGAATAGTCTAAGCTACGACCCTTTGGCTCTGTTTTCTAAGACAGTGTGTTGTCTTAGTAAATTCATCCCTTCCTTGGGTGGCTAGATTCTCACATCTGGTGCACCCACCATTACACAGTAAATGGGTAATAAAACTCCATCTACCCAGTCGCCTGCCAACCCCCTTTTGGAAAGGTTAATGAGCCAATGAGAGCACGTACTCTCAATTGAGAGTACGTGCTCTCATACAGCCTTTTTGAAGCAATTGAGCTGGCAATATGCCAGCTCAATCGCACGGTAAGTTGGGGGTCAATTGAGACCCCCAATCCTCCCCCCTCTTCCCTTCCTCCCCTCCACCGAAGAACCCCGCTGACCCCCTCCTAGGCTCCCTCCCTCCAACCCCCTCGAAACCACCCACAGAAGCCCTTGCGCGAGGCAACCTCCTCCGCCCCGCCCCCGCCTCCCACGATGGCCTCGCTGGCCGAACTCGCTGTTCCTGTCGACGGCAGCGAGTTCCTCGACTTGGACGCTTGGTCCCGCGCCCTGGATGACTGGGCCGTCAAGGAGAAGTTCTCCTGGCGGCTCCAGAGGAGGGACAAAGACGGGGCAACTGCCGTTTGTCCTGAGGAGGGCTGCGCCTGGCGTGTCCGGGCCAGTGTAATGGTGGGTGCACCAGATGTGAGAATCTAGCCACCCAAGGAAGGGATGAATTTACTAAGACAACACACTGTCTTAGGAAACAGAGCCAAAGGGTTGTAGCTTAGACTATTCCACAACGCAGCAACCACAACGCAGCAATCAGGTGTGTGATGTAGTGAAGTGGTTCAGACAAGTTGCAACAAATGTTGAGTCTGGGAACTCAGGGGTAAGTCAGAGGTTAACACCTCACTGACTTTTCAGAAACAAGGAGTAACAAGATGAATGCTTGGAAGCTTGGAAAAGACGTGGAAGTATGTGATAGTCGATTTACTGTATTGTCTGCTTGCCCTTTCTTAAGGAAAGGGCAATCCTATTTATGCTAAAGGAGTGTAGTTCTCTCATTTTCCAAGACTTTCCATGACTAACCAGGCTTGGTAACTGTAGTCGACGTAAGAGAATCCCATAGAACCATCTCTTAGGTTCCCCTATAAAAGGAGGTCCAAGGTCAGAGTACCCCTATAGACAAATTATGTCATAGACAAATTATGTCATAACTTAACCAATCTTGTGGGTAACTAAAGAGCGATGACGTGTAATGAATCATAGGGGGTTGTAGAAGCTTTTGGAGCTATTGTTCATGCTCCTAGGCCTCTAGTTGGTAGAGATATGTCATGGGGTAGTATGAGTGATGTCATGTAATGAATCATAGAGGGTTGTAGAGATATGCTATGTGGTAATATCAGCCCAGTAACTAAGGAGCGATGATGTGTAATGAATCATAGATGGTTGTAGCAATCGTTGAGTAGTATTGCTCTTGTTGTTGGTGTGATAAGCCAAAATATGTATAGTGACTTGTAGGTTTGAGGAGGAGATTTCCAAGTTTGCTCTTGAGTTTGATAGCAAACTGAGTGCAACGAATGTCAGTATGACATACTGGGTATATGGAGTTTTTGCCCTTAGATAATAACTAAGCCTAATAAGGTATAGATTATAGTCATGATTATATCTTTATTAATAATCATGATTATAATTGATTTTCTAACCCTGAATGTAAGGCCATTTTTTGAAGGGCCTAAAATAATGTTGCCATAGAATTAGAAAAGGGTACCTTTAAACAATAATAACGCACGTAAATAAAAGATCATATAATAAATTCTATCATGCACGTACCGTACGAAAGAAGCCGAAAGTGCAGGAGGAAACATAAGACGCCCATTGAATGCATCTGGCGAACATTCTCTGAAGTTTGGCGCTGCTAACATGTATATCATATGTTCATATCCCCTGGTACAACCCTTGGCTATATACACCGTCTGACTCACCATAATCTACAACTTCCCTTTCGCCTCCCCCATCAATTTCTTCATTTCCACTGCGTCTCTGACCTCTGCATCGCGCGGCCCCTCTTTGGAGAATCTTACCTGCACAACATGCCCGCTCTCTCCTCGTCGCCCACTCCCCTTCAGCTCTGGGCCAGGATGGTCGAGGCTCAGCACTGCCCTACCCTCAAACATGCCCAATGGCACGGGGCTGATAACCTTATCAGCCCACGGCACCCCGTTGGCACCACTCCCCTTCAGGAACTCGTTGGCCTTCTCTCTCTGTTCTCGTAGGTCCATCGCCCCTCCCTTGCCCCCCTCAAAAAACTTGCCCAGCAGCCAGATGAGATACAACTGTGGCGGGAACATAATAATCTCATTCCGCCGCGCCTGCTCCAGCCATGTCGCACAGCTCTGGAACACAGCAGCCGTATGCTCCAGCCCCCCATCACTCGTCGGCGTAGGAATCATCGCGTCACCCCCAATCGGGATCTTGGCATCCTGCCCCGCCCCCGGCAGAGGCCAGAAATACACATACATCTGTGTCGTAAAGCGCCGCGGAACCGACGTCGGCGTTATCCACCGCGTAAACGGCAGCAGCGCGTCCGCGTCCACAACCCCACCCATCTCCTTCACCCACTCGCCGAACTTTAGTTCCCCGCTGTGAATCGCCCGTCGCGCGCGCTCGCGCTCCGCGTCGGGAACCTCGAGCATGCCCCCGCCATCGCGGTGCCGCGCCAGGAGGATCCCGGATTCCTCGAAGCACTCGCGGATGGCGCCGAGGCGATAGACGGGGCTGTCGACGTGGCGTTCGGGAGAGCTCGGAGCTGGGATGGGGCCGTCTTGCGAGGAGAGGTTTCCACCGGGGAAGACGTGGGCGGAGGCGAAAGAGGAAGATGTCTTGACGCGGTGGAGGAGGAGGATCTTGTTTTCGGGAGAAATCAGAAGGATGCTGTTGCGTCAATTGTTAGCTAGGATTACGACTAAGCGATAGGGGGAGAGGTTGCGTACCTGGAGCTCGGGCGAGGCTCCGGACTTGGCGGCTTCGCCTTGTGAGTTCGTGGTTGTGGAGGAGGCATGGTTGTGATTGTCCGCTTCTCTGTATTGAGTTCTGTTCCTCGGCTTCTCAGCTCTCGAATTCGCAATGGTGTGAATGCCAAATGTCCCAGCTGTCTCCGTACCCGTCGAAAAGCCAATCCCAAGAAATGTTCGAGTTTCGTAGCTGTGTTGGTGAACGTTGAAAGAGATCGGAGGCCAGGGGGCATTGCCACTATTGTATGTCCCTGGAAGAATGTCGAGATCAGCCGAGTTCCCTACCTACCAAGGGATGCATGGTGTTTAACAGCTGGGGTTTCGAGGATTCGAGGATTTGGATGGCTGGCGGTGGTCGGCAGTGGGGTGAAGTGGAGCGTTTTCTCGGGACAATGTCGGTATTAGCGCTGTCGTTGCGGGGAAGACCTGAGCTGGGGCCGAGGTTCGATCGGGAATTCTCCGCCTCTTCAAAGTTATGCTGAAAGGCATAACCCTCTACGTGACTGCAACGCACGATCCTCCCCTAGTGACTTGGATGCATGAGTACTAGAATAAAGTTCAGTCGCTTTGAAAGCAATGAACAAAACGCGAATTGCTAAAAAGACCGATGCCAAACTCCCAACAAACTCCCAACCAAACCATCGACTTCAACCACCTCCACCACAGCCACCGCAGCCACCACCACACCCTCCACCTCCACCCCCCCCATCTCCTCCTCCTCCTCCTCCTCCTCCTCCTCCATCACCACCACCGGTGCCACATGCAGCACCAGAACCGCATCCCCCACCACAACCTCCTCCACCACCGCACCCTCCGCCGCTGCACGTACCAGCCGCACATGCGCCGTAGACACCCATCCCCATCGGCATATAGTATAGGCCGTACGGGTACATGAAGGCCTGATAAATCCGAGTTAGCAAAGTCCTGGGAATCAGAGTCTAAAAATCCTGGAATACATACCGTCATGTACATCATCCCGTAAGGGTATGGCGAGGCATAAGCCATCCCGTAGTGGTTAGCAACGAACTGCTCCTTCGGTGGCACAGGTCTGCCTCGTTTGATGGCGCGCTTGCATGCTTTTGCGTAGGCCTCGTCCAGCTGCTTCTTCCGCGCTGCAGCAAGCCTATCTGCCACTCTCCTGTTCATCGGATCGCCATTCACCACGGGCACGGCATTGTGCGCGCTGATGTGCGCGCTGTTACTGGGCGGGCAGAAGTGGGCTGCGCCGCTCTTGTAGAACTCATCAGAGATCTTGTCATGCTTTGAGGTCTTCTTGAAGATGCTGTTGGCTGAGCTCACGTGCTTGGCGCGAATGGCCTCGCAGTACCAGCAGGTGCATTCGGAATAGACCGTGCCATAGATCCTCTCATACTCCTTGGACGTCCATTCGAAGCCGTCGCTGAGCTTTTGCTCATCAATCTTATCATCGTGGTCGATGAAGCGATCGGTTGTCATTCGGATTGAAAAATTGTAATATTCTCTCGGGCTAAGCTGGTGCGTGTGCCAAGCAAGGTCGACATCCAAGGTTGGAACAGCCGTTTGTTTGGGGTTGGATGCCATAATGCGGAAGAAGCGTTCGTATTTGACCAGGAGACGCTCCATCGTGGAGAGAGCCGTTGGGCTATGCAGCCAGTCGATCTTGTGCATCTTGTCCACGAAGGAGCCCTGGCGAATTACAGCTGAGCTGAGCTCCATAGAGAAGAGTGAGTGGTTAGTCCAATATCTTGACATCATGTGTCTCACGGCCAGACGTTCGTCTGGGTACATTTTCCCGCTGGTTTTATACCCATTGATCTTTGCAATGATAGTCTTATCCCCTATAGACTCCTCAATCAGGGTCCGAACGTAGATTAAGTTGCCGGTCCTGCAGAATTGGCTGCCATAGTCCTCTTTATTGAGGTCAAGAACCTGTGTTCTCAAATGTTCTTTAATGAGTCGATTTGGAAACGACTGTGGGCCATAGGTCGCCTCATGGAGGCGCACATTGAGTGGCGTCCCGCCTTTCCCGGGGACAACAGTGCCGCCCATTGGGTAATCGGATCGCAATAGATCCTCGGCATCTCGTTTGAATTTGGCGACCCTGAGAATATCGTGGGTGATGTTCAGGTTACATAAGGGGCACGTCCCTCGAAGGTCTGCCTCCGCATAGCCGTGGCCCACATACTTCATGTCCCAATTGTGGCGGGCTGATTCCTCCATGGAGGCTGTCGTCCATGGGATGGATTGTAAAGTCGAGCAACGCGGACACTTCAAGGACTTCACGGAGGCCTCGTCTAAATTGCTCCACGGCCGACTTGTTGAACAGGCCCATTTGGTTTTTGCAGCATCAGTGACTTCGTAGTAAAAGCTGTCATTGATAGAGTCATTGACGGCTTTCCATGGTACTCCGGCGTACCACGTGTCTCTGAGTCCGAACCGCATACAGTCTTCCAGATAGTTGCGCGGGTTGAGCATGAAAGAATGCCAAACCATGAGGACATCTGTACATTGTCAGCGACAGTTGCTCAGTGGAACCAGGAAGTGAATATTACCGAGAGGAGGAAGCATATCACGAGTCCATACCCATTGGAGATGCTTCCAGCGTTTTGTAGGGTGGTTGGGACACTTGGTAAATGCAGGCTCGTCAACAAACTTAACCCACAATACAGCGGTAAGATCGGATGTGCGTAGCCTCGAAACCCCCAATGATGGGCCTAGACTATTGCAGAATGCTTTATCCATAGGAGTGAGGACCTTGGTCCACCACGACTCGAACCGATCCGCAGCTCGTGCCACGTACAGAGCCCATCTCTTTTCCCTAATCTGAGCCAAGGCCTCGAGTCTCTTGATCGTAGCCGGTTGGTCTCCAGCAACGGATTCGTCTGTACCAGGAGCCCGACAATCGAATAGCCCAAAGGCCCCGTCGGTATATGCGACCTCGTCTTTAAGCGCATAGAATGCCTCGAGAAGCTTGAGATGCCCCAGAGTCTCTTCCGGAGTAGGGAAACCATTACCGTTCTCCTTGATCGTCAGATTTGAGAAGGCCCATGCAATGTCAGGTTGGGCCCCAGCAGCATTCCCATTCTCTGCGGCCGCGTTCATCATCTCCGCCTCGGTGAGGTTGGTAGGGTTGCCATTAGTGGGGGTATATGTTGGAGGTGCCTGAGCAACAGAGTCTGGGCGCACGCCGTTGGCCTGGCCATTCTGTACATTAGTGCCAGCTGGTTGGTTGGAGGCTACGGATTGGGAGTTGCGTTTGAGAAGTGCCATATTGGAGAGTGGTCGCTTTAGGCATGCCAAGGGCGAGAACAAGCACGAGCTTCTTGTCTTGGATGACTTGTACAAGGCGACAACAACGAGGCAGGCACCAGCTGATAAATACTTTCTCTGTTGGATGAGTTGGCAGCGGAAGTTATGAGCCGACCGTGGCTGCTCCAGCTCAGCTCAGCCTCACAAATAAAGTAATGCTAAATAGAGGGGGTAGGCTGACAAAAGGTCCACTCTATGGGTCTTGGGAATCCTTCGGATATGGAGACAAGTGGACAAGGCAGACAGATCTCCATGCAAGCTTATCCACCAGATGCACCGATGAACACCCAACGAAGGAAGTAAGTTAGTGTTGGTGGCGTAATGCCACTCAACGAAATGTTGGGGAGGCGCAGACCGTGATTAGGCTGCGCACTGGGTACTCACGAGTCGAGTAGTAGAATTTTCACTCACCCAGCTGAGTTACTCACTCATGTCCCGAGTATTGTTGAATGAGGATTACTCACTTGGCAACTCAGTTATATCACGTGCCATTACTTATGTTAAAAACGTGTTGGAGCAGGAAGTACCGTGGTACGGGATGACACACAAATCATGTGGTTTCTCCAGTGGTCGGGTGTGATTCTGGCCCTAGGAATCAGGCAGAATCAGGCAACTACATTTAGTGAAACGTAGTCATATTAGTGTAGTTTCGTACGGTAGAGTAGCTTAGGGGCGACGGCATAAGTAAAGGCCGTGGCCCCATTGAATTCTACAAGTTTGGTTCGCGCTCGGAAAATCACATCTGGTAGCAATTGCTTGAAAAAGGAGCCCAGTTCTAGCTGGATCCTTCGAGGGCTTCGAACGAAAGATTGCTAAGGAGCAGGATTTTCGTTCGGAGCCCCACAAGAACCGCACTATCACCACACTCTTTACTTAATAAGGGAAGTAATGAACCCCTTAATTAAAGAAGAGGAGGAATGTGACGATAATAGCCGAGGTTCGTACGATCGTGCCGAAATACGAGTATAGGGTGAGAATTGCATCTGCAATAGTGAAGCATTCAAACCTGAGAACCAACTTCAAAACCAAACCCCTATCAGAAATTATCACTTTGCAATATGTCGAACGGAGACTCACAGCTCGTACGAATGTCCGAACAAGATCGCCTTATGCTACAGCAGACAGTTGAGCAGATTACCAACACTCGGATCCATGATATGAGTACCCAAACTGCTCAAATGCTTCAGTCCTTTGAAGAGAGACTGAACGCCCAGTTTGCTAGAATGGAGGAGCGACTCTTAAATATCCGTTCGGAAGCACTTGAGTCGTCACTGAACGAAACACCGTCAGGGGCTATTCCTACAGAGGTCCCCCTACCAACAACGCCATTGTTCGAGCCACAGCCTACATACAACACCCAGCCTATGTTCGGGACCCAGCCTACGTTCGGAGGACATCCTTCGTTCGGAATACTGCCATCGCAACAGCTGGTAAAGGCTCAGCTACCTTTGAAAGAGCCCCGCAAGTATAGTGGCGAACGAAAGAACGGAGCCTGCGAACAATGGTGCATGGATATGCTTAGCTTTCTTACTCGCTTTGAGAAGCTTACTCGAACGAATGTTGAGCCCCTTCAAGCTGTTGAGTATATTACACAATACTTTGAAGGTGCAGCGTTGACATGGTGGACGAATTTTCAATTCCAAATCGAACGAAGGCTTACAAGCCGACAAGCTCCTATAAATGCACAGCAGCTTTGCAATGAGCTACAGCAAGCCTTTGGTGATATCCATTCGATTGAAAGGCGTCGAGAGAAGTACGAAGCTATGAAGCAGACGAAGTCCGCGAATTCCTTGAAGCACCAGGTCCTCTTCCTTGATCTGACTCCTACAGAATATGAGATTCTCCGGAGGTTCCAGACAGGCCTTCGAACGGATATACGTGCGAAGATGGAAGAGAACCATGGGGATATCCGAGACCTAGACTCCTACATCAATAAAGCTGACGACGTCGATCGAGCTCTATTTAGAGTAAAACAGCTACAGAAGTCTTCGAACGAATCCCAAGGGCAGAACTACGGAATGGGATCTAATATGCCAAGTGCAAAGAATGACCCTGCTGGATTTAAGACATGGTGTCGAGAGAACAAGGCTTGCTTTAATTGCAGCAATAAAGAGCATATCTCACGGAACTGTACCCGAACGAAGGATTCAGGACGAAAAGGGGGTTCGAACGGACAATGACGACAGGATCCGGAAAACTAGTGGCATCCCTAGACCTTCAAGGCCAGCTAGGTGATGCGCTACAGGAGGCCTCAAGCCCGTACGAATATCCAACGACGGAGAACGATGAGCAACAGGATAATAGCGAAGCTGCTTCGAGCGAATGCCTTGGTTCCTTAAATTCGATCGGAAGTAGCACGATGGTTGTGAGTGGAGAGACCCTACAGGGCCAGCCTCAGACCTTGAAAATGCTTCTCGATTGCGGAGCAGACTGAGTGTATGTTGCACGAAGGGTTGCGATAAAGATAGGGGAAATAAAACAAGGGCAGACCACAAGAGTCGACCTACCAGACGGAGGTGCTGTTACCTCGAACGAATATATACGATTGTTCGTACGAATCGGCACCTATACAATATCGATAACTGCAACAGTTATGGATATACCGAGTTATGATGTTATCTTAGGATTAACATGGTTTCGATCAGCTAACCCAACTATAAATTGGGCCCGTTCGGAAGTTACACTGAAAGACCGTAAGGGAACACATAGGTTACAGTTGGAGCGCCCAGCTCGAACGATAGAAGACGCTGGCCTCAATCTAATTACCTCCCGACATGTCAAGAAGGCACTCCGAACGAAGGGCTCCCAGGGGTTAATGTATTTTGTTCGAAAAGCTTCGGACGAATTACCAAAGGATATTCCAACCCAGTTTCGAACGGTGATAGAAGAGTACCAAGACTGCTTCCGTTCGGAACTCCCAGAATCGTTACCACCTAAGAGACAATGGGAACACTCGATCGATGTTGAGGATGCAAGGGCTGTTAATCAGGCTGCATATCCTGTTTCATATACGCAAGCTGAAGAGCAAGCTACGCAGATTAAGGACCTTTTGGATAAAGGCCTAATTCGTACGAGCTCAAGTGAATGGGGCTTCCCTGTTCTATTTGTGAAGAAGCCAGAAGGGAAATGGCGTATGTGCATTGATTACAGGGGTTTAAATGCTGTTATGAAGAAGAACACCTATCCTTTACCACGCATCCAAGACTGCCTCGATCGAATAGGGGCTGCAAAAAGGATAAGCAAATTTGATCTACTCTCTGGATTCTATCAGCTTCGGATGGCACAAAATAGTGTCGATAAGACAGCCTTCAACACTCGCCAAGGCAAGTTCGAATTCCTAGTGATGCCTATGGGACTTACGAACGCCCCCGCTACATTTCAAACGATGATGAATACTATACTACAGCCCTACTTGGATAAATTTGCTATGGTATACCTTGACGACATTATCATCTTCTCAAATTCGGACGAGGAGCATAAAGAGCATCTAGCCTTGGTTCTCAAGAGTCTTCGTACGAACAGGCTATATGCAAAACCAAGCAAGTGTATAGTAGGGGTAGAGACAGTTGAATTCTGTGGACACATTGTAGGGCAAGGACAGCTCCGAACAGCTGTCTCAAAGACAAAGTTAGTAGAAGAGTGGCCTACACCTTCGAACGTACATGAAGTCCGACAGTTCCTTGGTCTCGCCTCCTATTATAGGCGTTTCGTACGGAACTTTGCTACCATAGCAGCGCCCTTAAGCGACCTGCTGAAGGAGGAAGATCCAGAGAAACGGAAGCAGAAGAACCGCCCTATTATATGGACAGCAAAGTATCAGCTTTCGTTCGAACTCCTGAAGAAGGCGCTTTCGAACGAACCTATCCTTACGCAACCTGATTTCCACCGTCCGTTTGTGATTGAAACAGACGCTTCGGAATGGGCAATAGGGTGCTGTTTGCTACAATTAGGAACAGATGGCTTGTTACACCCAGTTGCGTACGATGGTCGGAAGCTACAAGGAGCTGAGCTTAACTATGCAGTTCAAGAGAAAGAGCTGTTAGCTATAAAGCACGCCCTCCGAACGTGGAGTTATTATATTGATAATCATACTCGAACGAAGATCATTACGGATCATGAGAGTTTGAAGTATCTCAAGGATACCAAGGTTCCATCAAAACGTCTAGCCCACTGGATTGCTGAGTTCAGAACGTATGATCTTGACATACAGTATAGGCCTGGAAAAGAGGCTATAGTTCCAAACGCAATTAGTCGCCGCCCTGACTTTATTGGCACTGGTGAAGCATACCAGTCGCAGTTCAATTCTATCCGCTCAGTGGATGAGGATGAATGGGAGGAAGCTCTCATAAAATATCTTCGTACGAAGGAAGAACCTTCGAATGAAAAACTACGAAAGGCGGTTCTAGATGATAAGAATCACCCGCCATCTAGTTTTGTATTAGAGAAAGATACTCTCTTATACAAGAAAACAGAGACAGGACAAGCGGCATACCTTGCTCCGATATTTCGGAAGGTATACCTCGAACGAGCACATCGGGATTACGGACACCTGGGTTGGCCAGGCCTAAATGGAGCTCTACAGAATAGAGTTTGGTGGCCTACAATAGAGCGTGATGTCCAAAATCAGATACAGATGTGTCCGGCTTGTCAAGTGTCAAAGGGCGCTCGTACCAATGTCGTACGAGGGCCCCGAAATACCCTCGAACGAGAGAGTATTCGCTTGTTTGATCAATGGTCAATAGACTTGATAGGAATATTACCTCAAACGTATAATGGTAACTGTTGGATTATAACAGCTATCGAACGATCTACAGGATGGCCTGTAGTAAAGGCATTAAAGGATGCAACTACACAATCAGTTATGGACTTCATACATCATGATATATTCGCTGTCTATGGAATTCCGAACGAGATCTTAACGGATAATGGGACTAACCTTGTCTCAGAGGCTATGGAAACGTTCCTACAGCCTACTAAGGTTAAACACCGAACAACTACCCCTTACCACCCCCAAACGAATGGAAAGATCGAACGATTCAATGGAATTATTGGGGCAATGTTAACGAAATATCTATATGGAAAGCCCGTACGGATGTGGGATGAATACCTTACACAAGCAGTCTTTGCTACTCGACTCCGTATTCATGCTGTAAGCAAGTACAGCCCGTTTTACCTCCTCTACGGAGTCAATCCAAAGTTACCAGGAGATTCGTACGAAGCCTATAATGGCTCAGAGGAAGACAGAGTACAGAAGATAATCAAATGACATGCATGTTCGAACGAAGCTCGAGTGAACGCAAATAAGAAGCTTGTTGAGGCAGCAATCAAAGCATCCCTTGTACGAGACGAGCAGTTCGCTCCAAAGCCAGACATAAAGGTTGGCACCTATGTTCTCGTATGGGATGAGAACCCTCGAAAATTCCGTTCGAAATGGTATGGACCATACAAGGTTATCATGGCAGCTCCGATCGGAACTTATGCCTTGGAGGATTGCCACAAGAAGATCGTGAAAAGCCTTATACATGGGAACCGGCTATTACCTTTGAACGACCTAGCAGTTAATAAGGAAACTGGACAGTGGAGTTCTAGTTTTAATCTAGACACTATCCGTTCGAAGTTTGAACTCATATCACCTTCGGACGAAGTTAGAGAACTCCTAGAGCAAGAAGGCGTTCTAGGATATTCTTATAAGGAACTGGCTATGATCACTAAGCGTGAATGGCTGAATCTACAATCTAGAGGACTAGATTCAAGCAAGTTAGGGGAGGGAAAAATAGGTGATATCTCGTACGAAGAGGCTATTTTCAAGAAGCTTAAGGCTAGAGTCCTCGCTCTCAAACGGAGAGAAGAAAAAGAGGCACAAGCAGAAGAACGAGATGATACTATTACCCCCCAACAAATACCTTCGGAAACGATCGTTCGAAGTGTAGATACTCAGTTACAGGGTCCTACGGTGATCCCTCAGTCAAATACGCAAATACAGGTAGACGTACCTTCGAACGAAAGGCAGCCTAGAGCCCCCTCGAACGAACCTGCTATTGTGACGAGCGAAAGGACTGTACAGAAGAGTCAGGAAATGCGTACACCCGCACAGGAGCTGCCAGTTGCAGTCACAACTGCCTCCTATATTGATCTTGAGAGTAGGGACTTGCAACCCCTATCTCAAGAGAGTCCGAACGAAGAGTCTGGAATTGCAGTCCAGTATTCAGACGGAAGCCCATCTGGTGTTGGTAACACAGAGGAAAGCTCAAACGAAGAGCAACAGAGGGTAGGCCTTGCCCCTCTTAAAAACAGGAATGAGAAGTCCCGTACGAAGTTCGCTCGGGATACTCGTACGAACTACTCTTTACGGAAAGCCCCAAAGAAGAAGGTGCTCAATTCTCTATACATATTTCATTTGTCACAAGAAAGCAGAGAAAAAGCAGAGGGAAATCATCGTATTGTTGTCTCGTATGAAGCTATCTACTCGAATCCCTCCCAAGTCGACCCCTCACCCTCACCCTCACTCTCCACGTCGTCCTCGGACAAAACATCCTCCACTGTCGCACCCCCCTCCAAAGCCCTGCCACGCGCAGAGAGGGCACGCTCCATCCCACGAAGCTCCGCCAGAGCATCCCGCACACCGTCGGTGGTGTTCAGGTCGAAACCTGACCCGAGATGGGTGTTCGTACGGGCCTTGTCTTGATACAAGGATCCCGAACGAACACGGGTGCGGGCTCCCACAGGTCAGTACGGGACAGGAGAAGGGAGAAGGAGGAAGGGAACTTACCACCACCAACGCGCAAAGTGCAGCGACCGCCCTGGCCACCCCAGAAGCAGTTGGCGCATGCGCCACCGAACGGAACCTTGTTTCCCGGCCCATAGCCGGAGGAGAAGGAGACACAGCCAGTCTCGAACGGACCAGCGCCACGAGCGCAAGAGTTGCAAGGTGTGGCATTGTCGTTGCCACGCGCCTGCACCTCCACGGCAATGCCGTACGAACCATGCTTCGAGAGATCGGTCTCTCGGTTCTTACGCCAGACGATCTGGCGCCGGACGGGGAACTCGGCCATGACGTGTTGCACGTCAGCGGTGGCAGTCTTCTTTGCCTCGATCGCCATCGTGGTGCTCGTGACGAAGTCGCCCTGTGAGAATATCAGCTCCGAACGAGACGAAAGTGAGAACTCCGAACGAAATTGTCATACTGACATTCGTTGCACTCAGTTTGCTATCAAACTCAAGAGCAAACTTAGAAATCTCCTCCTCAAACCTACAAGTCACCATACATATCTTGGCTTATCACACCAACAACAGAAGCAATACTACTCAATGATTGCTGCAAACTCTTCTACTACATCTGTTTATGCTACATACATCACGGCATATCATTTGGACACTCATTGAACAAGTTATTAAGAAAATCTCCTCCTTAAGGGGGTGGGCCAATACTACCACATGGCATATCTCTACCAACTAGAGGCCTAGGAACATGAACGATAGCTCTAGAAGCTTCTACAACCCTCTATGATTCATTACACGTCATCGCTCCTTAGTTACCCACAAGATTGGTTAAGTTATGACATAATTTGTCTATAGGTACTCTGACCTTGGACCTCCTTTTCACTTCCTATAGGCTAGGAACCCAAGAGATGGTTCTATGGGATTCTCTTACGTTCACTACATGATTAGCAAGCTAGTTGTGGGTCGCACTTGATTTCTAATACATTTACCAAGCCTGGTTAGTCATGGAAAGTCATGGAAAATGAGAGAACTACACTCCTTTGGCATAAATAGGATTGCCCTTTCCTTAAGAAAGGGCAAGCAGGCAATACAGTAAATCGACTAGCACATACTTCTACGTCTTTTCCAAGCTTCCAAGCATTGATCTTGTTATTCTCTGTTTTTGAAAAGTCAGTGAGGTGCTAACCTCTGACTTACCCCTGAGTTCTCAGACTCAACATTTGTTGCAACTTGTCTAAACCACTTCACCACATCATACACCTGATTGCTGCGTTGTGGAATAGTCTAAGCTACAACCCTTTGGCTCTGTTTCCTAAGACAGTGTGTTGTCTTAGTAAATTCATCCCTTCCTTGGGTGGCTAGATTCTCATATCTGGTGCACCCACCATTACAGAAATGGGAAATCACACATACCTTTGGTGTGTAGTGGCCCTTGCCACCACGGCCTCCACGGCCACGCCCACCACCCTGACCACCACGACGTCGACCGTCACCACCACCCAGCCCGCCCGACGCAGTGCTTCCCGCACGGAAGTCGACCGAAGAAGACATCTTCCACAAGAAGAAAAGAGAAGTTGGGAGGAGGATGGTGGTGGGTGCTGTCTTTGTGCGAAGACAGTTCGTACGAGTGATGGAAAAGAAAGCAGAAAAGAAGAAGAAAGGCGGGTAGAAGTGAGGCTCTTATGCTGGAAAATAGGGAGTGAATAAAGGAGGTCAGGTGACCTGTTTTTCTCAAAGTCGGGGGAGATGTGATTCTGGCCCTAGGAATCAGGCAGAATCAGGCAACTACATTTAGTGAAACGTAGTCATATTAGTGTAGTTTCGTACGGTAGAGTAGCTTAGGGGCGACGGCATAAGTAAAGGCCGTGGCCCCATTGAATTCTACAAGTTTGGTTCGCGCTCGGAAAATCACAGACTTGCTACCTAATTAACACGTGATACCGTGTTTAGGTGTCATTCTATTCTTCAGATAAGCAGTGGGTGCATAGTTATGGATTATCCCATCTCCATCCCTTCCGTACGCACCGCCACACCTGTGTTATCATCGTACACTTTCATCAGTCGACGACTCGTCATATCGGAGAGCATCCAATCGCCTGTCGGAAATCCTGCCGCGCCGGAGCAACCGGCCACTCTTCAGGCACGTCGAGACCAAGCTCCGTCATGAACTGCATGATGTCTAAACGGAAGATTAGCATCTTTTCCTTCACATTATAGGTGTAGTAGCTTTCCAACTGACTCGTGATCCCCTGCACCCGCGCCAAATCCCGTGGAAATCGAGGTATAGGTAGACTCGTCGTGATAAATCCACAGCGGACGCAGTTGCTGATCTGCTTGGGTCACGCGTTGGTCGCCAGCATAGCCGATGTGTTGTAGTAGCTATGACGAAGGTGGAAGGTTAGCAAAAAAGTTAACAATAACGTAACAATCAATGATTTATCCAAATATAGCACATACTCTCCCAAATCTAGCGATTATGGCCAACGAGGTCCGGTCGGGGCGTAAGCTCTTCCAAATCCAGCTATTATGGCCAACGAGTTTCGGTCCAGCTCGCAAGCTCTCGCCAACGAAGCGGCGGCGGCGTTAACTAACTTACAGTGTCAGAGGCGCAGAGCAGCCTCGGCACAGAAATTTCGCGCTTCCCTCAGGCGCCGGCATTCCAAGCCCTCCAGATCCAGCAGCAGCTTGCTTCGATCCAAGCTGAGCTGCGAGCTATGAGATGAGCAAAGAAAACCCGGCAATGTAAAATCAATTCCATAGATAATTTAAACGGTTACTTTCATCAGCGACTGACTGTGGGCAATGTTGGATTCTCGAGGTCTCTTGAATACATGGATGATTCCATTGTGACGCATCAGCACTCGGAGACGATTGGCAAGGCTGAATTATCGAGGAATTAGGGGGCTGGGTCATCGTTTTTCAAGCCGTGACTCATTATTGCAGGTGTGGTGTGAAACGACGTTCACATGCAATTTACCCCCTGTCCAAGACAAAAAGAGACAGCCATATCCTCTCTCTCCTCCGTAGGAGACGCTGCCCCCAATTCGAGTACGGGTCGACATCATCGAAGCCATCAAGCAACAATGCCTTCTTCGTAGTGATACAATCCGATTTAGGGGCGTGATCAGGGATTTGGCGTTGGGGAAACCCTGGGGCCGGCACGATGAGCTTGTTTAGCGATATATCCGTCGCAACAGAAAAGCCATAGCCATGTACACGTCTCGTCATCAGCCCAGTGTTTTCCAGGCGCCATCCATGGGACATTGACTATAAATGCGAGAACTATCTCTGGCGATCTATAGCGCTTCTCCATCATAGTATGCCAGCTTTTTGCAATGGACAGAGAGGCGTTTGGAGAGCGCTGCAGTGGACGGGAGAAACAGCGCAGACGCTGCGAGAATCGAGGTGAATAGAAATTATGATCGGGAGCGGACAAACTCGGCAGTGTGCACGACAGGATCGAGTCCCCATCTGGCGTGGGATAGATTTTGGTAGAAGCTGACACATTAGTATATCTCGAAGTGGGGGAGTGGGACCTAGAAGTTGAAGAGCGCGGTAGTTTCGCCGCTTGTTATGTAGCCCATATCAACTGGATCAATGTCCTCGCTGACATCAAGATTCGGACTGAACGGGCCAAAAAAGGGTTGGAGGTCTTTATCTTCGGCTAGGTAACCAGAGGTAGGTCGAGCGTTTTGTCGTGGCTGTGGAGAGACGGCCATACCAGAAGCACTGGCGAGAAGTTGCAGAGGGGTCTCGGCATCGTCAAGGGAATAATTATTGTCGCGGCTTCTGCCCGCCGTCGCAGTGGTCTCATATTGTGTCGGTACAGGCGGCGCTGATAACTGAGGGCTTTGGACAGGCCCTTGACTCTTTGGCAACAAGCCTGCAGTGCTGCCCAGGAGATGCTGGGGACAGCGCAGCCTGCTGGTCCTCCAGCTCTCCGCCATTCGCCTTTGACCGCGCGATGGCCTGGCCAATTCGATAGACGGCTTTTTCGAGACCAGTGCGTTTACTAGATAGGTTGGCATGGCTTTACCGGAAGATCGCGCATACTCACTTCTTCACGCCTTTCTGTCGGCCAGCATGGTACTTGGGGATGATGCACTCTGAATTGGCCTGGTCGCACCGCTTGCACTTGGCGTCGCCGGCTCCACGGTGACACCTAATCTTGCTTCGCCTGTAGCTTAGACACGCGGCCTGCTTTGTGCTCCCCGAACTGGTCGCAGCTTCTACCGGCTCTGAGCGCTCGTCCATCACAACCGCGCCTTCGGTGGCCGGCGACAACGACCGGTAGGAGTATTGCTTGTTAATAGCCGCCAGCTGCGTATATAATTAAAGCTGCGGAGACCCTAAGATTAGTACCAGTGCTAGACCGTAAATCCCCATCTTTACCCCGTGATGTTTTAGTCTTGGCGTTCGGAGTATAGGCGGCTGCCAGAACTGGCGCCGCTGTCTCTTGTCGCCGTCCCGTTTCGGTGCTACGGCTGACATCCAAACTCTTCCCCACTAAAGGATTCGAGGTCGGTGAGGGATGGGAAATGATTGGGCTCGACCATCGATCCTACCCTGAAACACTGAAGTATGTATGTCGTAAACCTTGTCAGCTCTGTCTTACCTGCCGGCGGTTGACACACCTTATATTCTCCTCTCCTCCCACTTCTTCTCTCGTTCTCCCCCGATAACCTGCGCCCTTGAATACGATTGATAATGTCCTCTACCCCTCCCTATCTCTCTGAGCTGGGCAAGGGATGCCTGCCACCATACGACAAACAGGACAATGATTATGTATCGACAATGACACCCGCAAAGCAGAAGGCCCTGACGCGCCGAATCCTCTTCAAGCTCGACGTCCGCATCATCCCAATCATGGCGCTTCTCTTCCTCTGCTCCTTCCTCGACCGCACCAATGTCGGAAACGCAAAGGTATACAAGATGGAGAATGACATCAACATTTCCGATCACCAGTATGATACATGTCTAGTCATATACTATGCATTTTATATCGCTAGGTAAGTTGTAGAATCGTCCCGCGACTGATTCTGACTGGCTAGTGAAATACCGAGTAACCTGGTCTTGAAGAAGGTCTCGCCGAGGGTCTGGCTTCCCCTTCTCACAGCGGCCTGGGGAATCGTCGCAATGTGCCTTGGGTTCGTTCAGAACTACGCTAGTTTGATGATCGTCCGTGCCTTTCTCGGTGCGACAGAGGGCGGATTGCTTCCTGGGATTGTGAGTCGAGTATCTTTGGTTGTGCTTGTCTAACACTAGCAGGTTCTATATCTGTCGGGAATGTACACGCGCGGCGAGATGGCGCTTCGAATCGGTCTGTTCTACACCAGCGCCTCCCTATCTGGTGCATTTGGAGGGCTTCTTGCACGCGGCATCCACGAGATGGGAACTGCTGGGGGGTTGCATGGCGGAGGCTGGCGATGGATTTTTATCATCGAGGGACTATTTGTGCGTTTGTCTCCCGTATGATGGACTTTGCTAATCGAAAGAGACTATCGTTGTGGCGGGATTTGCATATCTCATTCTGCCAAACAGCGTCGACGATGCTCTGAACGAGGAAGAGAGGGAGTTTGCCAGATTGAGGCTTTACAACGACAAGCCGAAGACGATACTTGCGAATGGGTAGGTAGTGTTGTACCTTAGGTGGACTGTCTAACTTTTCACAGGGAGATTTCCATGGAATCGGAGAAATTCGCCTGGTCGGAGGTCGTGCGTGGACTCATGAGCCCGCAGCTATGGTTCAGCGCCACGGCGTATCTGGCGATTCTTGCCGCTTTGTATTCATTTGGGCTCTTTGTATGTCGCATTCGTCGAAGCTGGCCGTGTGCTGATTGTGGATAGTTGCCGACTATTATCGTTGGATTGGGGTATACTCCTAACGAAGCCCAGCTCTGGTCCGTAATTCCGTACGCTGTGGCAGCAGTCATTACAGGTATGTTCCCACGCCCTTTCCGTGGCTATTCTCACCTCGTCAAGTTGGCATAGCCTTCCTCTCCGACCATCTCCGCCTCCGTGGCCCGATCATGCTCGCGTCTCTGCCTCTTGCCATCATCGGGTATGCAGTGATTGCCAACGTCGATTCGAACAGGGTCAAGTATGGAATGACGTTCCTGATGGCTACTGGACTATATGCCAGCGTTCCCTGTATCCTCGGATGGATCAGCAACAACTCTGCCGGCCACTACATGCGCGCGACGACCACGGGCGCACAGCTCGCCATTGCGAATTGCGGAGGATTTATCGCGGCGTTCATCTATCCCAAGGTTCAGGGGCCAGAGTTCTTCATCGGCCATACCGTGATTTTGGGATTGTTGTGCTTTGCGTGGGTGATGTGAGTTTTCGAGTCAGGGGTTTGGTGACGAGCTGACGTTTGTAGGATCCTGCTCAACGTGCTGTACTGCGCAAAGGTCAATCGCGACAAGGCGAAGGGGTTATATGACGAATTTATCGGGTCCGGCGATGATCGTGATCCGCAGTTTAAGTTGGTGCTATGAGTGTAGGATTTAATATAATATAATGAATGATGGACATTTTAATTCTATCCTACTAGCTATACCATGTCGCATTGCGCTATAGTTTAAATGTACGTTGTAGGCGTGGAGATTATTGATAGCTACGCTACGGTGGCTTTGCGGAAGGGTTCATATGTCGATCTATAATCTCAGTCTAAGTCACGCTCCGATGCGTCGGGATGGCCGGGAGGGAATTGGATGACGCCGAGAGGCTGGAGAGACCAGTTCGGGACAATGAGGTGTGGGAGCGCGAGGTCGGTGGTTGCGACCTGATTCGTCACTCGGTGGCAGCAGCATGGCGAATTGGGATGGCGGAGGCTGCGGGCAGACAGGTTGAAGATGTGGAATGCCCTGTGGTTGTCATGCGACTAGAGCGCGCGTTTGACGAGGCGTTTATGCTTCTCCGGAACTTTGAGTAGTTGCAAGGATGGACCCTGCATGACATGGCGTATGCGGCTCGGCGGCAGATCAACTTGGGACGGACGACGTAGCGTTGTATCGGCAGATAGAGAATCAAATTCAAAGCTACAATTTACGAGTTGTGACGCGATGAGAAGCAGTAGGGGTAACCCTAACCCCTAAGCAGCCAATTAGGTTACTAAATGGTTACTATAATTATCACTATAACATAGTAGGAGCACTTACTCTTAAATTCTTAAACCAGCATCATCTCTACAGCTTCTTAAAGAGCTGTAAGTGCAGATGTCTAAAAGCATAGTTCTCTAGGGCTACTAAACTTCACATCATAGCAAATCTCTTAGACAAGGTATTAGAATGGTGCCTAGGGGATTATAAGCTTAGTAGACTTCTAGTAATAGTAGATCTTATAGAGAGCAACAGCTATTTTCAATTAGTAAAGATCTTATAGTAATCATTATAGTAATCAGCTTACTTCTAGCCTTCTAGCAACGTGCCTTCTTCTTCTTTAGTTATATATAGCTAACATTGTCTTTTTAGCAGTCTTAGCTAGTAAGTCTTCCTAGTGTTATGATATTAGCTGAAGCTACTCGAGCTGGTGGTGTTACAATTGCAGCTCACAGCTGCTAGCAACTATGGGAACCGCTAAGCGCACAACTGTATATAATGAGGAATAGCCTCACCACCTTCCTTTTCTTCTCCTTCTCTCTTTAGATTCAATCTAGCTTATTATTCTCCGGACTGGCTTCTTGACCTCCGTGACCATCGTAACATAAGATTGAATCTATCCTTTCTTTTGTTCTCTAAGCCTGAACCTTGATACTGAAATTCAAATTCCCTTATTTGAAAACCCTACAACCATATCCTGAAGTCGATTCCAGAACACCACAGTGTCATACTGACATTCGTTGCACTCAGTTTGCTATCAAACTCAAAAGAAAACTTAGAAATCTCCTCAAACCTACAAGTCACTATACATATTTTGGCTTGTCACACCAACAACAAGAGCAATACTACTCAACAATTGCTACAACCCTCTATGATTCATTACACGTCATTGCTCCTTAGTTACTGGCCGATATGACCACATAGCATATCTCTACAACTGTAAGGATGCCTTCTCCTCTCTCATTCTAGGGAGTAGACTCTGTTGGAGAAAAGAGGACGGGCACCGTGGGATACAGTGGCATTTTGGCCCTAAAACTGACGGCTTTTCCCAGTGTTACTGTCAGGTCCCCCAATTGGTGCTTGGCGTGAGCCAGTTTTGCCTCAGAACTCCGACGCACTAGGTTTTGGTAGAAAAAATATAATATTAATGCTTATTTCTATAACGTACATGTATAGCGAAAGCGCCAAACAAGCGAAAGCGCCAAAATGATGCGGTGACCAAACCCCCCAACTAAATGTTAAATTCCTCAACAACAAAACATGCCCCATAAAAACGATGAAAGCCAATTAGTGCTAGCTATCCAGGCTATGCAAAGTGACCCAAAGTTACGCCTTCGAGTTGCTGCTAGGATCTATTCTGTGGACCACCGCAAGCTAGGTCGTCGTCTAGAAGGTGTACCTTCACGACGCGATATCCAAGCCAACTCACGGAAATTAACTAACCTAGAGGAGTCCGTCCTTGTTCAGTATATACTCGACCTAGCTGCCAAAGGGTTTCCTCCTCGGCTGTCTGTTGTTGAAGATATGGCAAGTCGACTACTTGCAACACGCGACTCGTCACGCGTTGGGTCGCGTTGGGCTTCAAACTTTGTTAAGCGGCGTGTAGAGCTCCAGACACGCTTTCAGCGCAAATACGACTACCAGAGGGCTAAGTGCGAAGATCCAGAAGTTATTAATGGCTGGTTTGAGCTTGTGCGTAACACAATTGCGAAATATGGTATCGATGAAGCAGATATCTACAACTTTGATGAGACTGGGTTTATGATGGGCGTTATCTCAACTGCTATGGTTGTAACAAGCTCAGACGGGCGGGCAAAAGCAAAGAAGGTACAGCCTGGTAATCGGGAATGGGTTACAGTAATCCAAGGCGTTAGTTCTCAAGGTTGGGCAGTACCACCATTTATCATTGTTGCAGGCAAAAACCACCTTACATCTTGGTATGAGAATAGTGGAGATTGGGTGATTTCTGTTACTGAAAATGGCTGGACTACAAACGAGAGAGGCATGGATTGGATTCAGCACTTTGAGAAGCATACAAAGGCCCGGAGTGTTGGTGGTTATCGCTTGTTAGTCCTTGATGGTCATGAGAGCCACCACTCAGATGAGTTTGAGGAGTACTGCAAGGAACACAACATTATTACGCTTTGTATGCCTGCTCACTCTTCTCATCTACTCCAGCCACTTGATGTTGGCTGTTTCGGCCCGTTAAAGCAGGCCTATGGTCGGCAAATTGAAGATATGATGCAGGCTCATATTTCTCATATTACAAAGGATGACTTCTTTCCTGCCTTCCACGCTGCATTTAACACTACAATGACGGAAAGTAACATTCGAGGCGGGTTCCGAGGGGCAGGGCTTCTTCCATTTGACCCTGAGAGAGTGATATCTACACTTGATCTTAAGTTAAGGACACCAACGCCTCCAAGCTCCCGCCCAGGTACTGCTCAACCTTGGGTTTCTCAGACACCAAACAACCCAATTGAAGCTATGTCACAGTCTACATTTATTAAAACTCGGATTTCACGCCATCAAAATAGCTCTCCAACCTCAATCTATGCAGCTGTTGACCAGTTTACAAAGGGTGCATCGCAAATAATGCATCAATTAGCACTGCTAAAGGGAGAGAACCAAAACCTACGACAGGCAAATGGAGTACTAAGCAAGTGCCGGAGAGCTAGGAAAACACGACTACAGCAAGGAGGATCACTTAATCAACAAGGGGCGCAAGAGCTACAGGATGAGAGGGATGTTGTGCAGCAGGTAGAGCAGGAAATAAGGGCAAGCCGTGGTCGGAAGCCAAGGGAAGAAACCCGTGCCCGTCGCTGTGGCAAGTGTGGTGAGACTGGGCACAATGCGCGCACGTGTCAGATTGTAATAGACACCTCTGAGGAAGAGGACTCCGAGTAGTTTCAATTGATTTCTAATGTTGTGGTAGATTTATCGCAATGTTTGTCGTGAGGGTAGATAATTTTGGCGCTTTCGCTTGTTTGGCGCTTTCGCTATACATGTACGTTAGAGATAATGCTTCTATCTATTACATTTTTAATATTGGTAAGTTCACTTAGCTTTGATGATATATTAGGCCAAACTTATGCTATATATATAATAGCAATAGCGGATGCAGAATCTGCGATAGGTTTGGGTATACTAGTAGCTTTTTACAGATTAAGAGGAAGTATAGCTAACGTACATGTATAGCGAAAGCGCCAAACAAGCGAAAGCGCCAAAATTATCTACCCTCGCGACAAACATTGCGATAAATCTACCACAACATTAGAAATCAATTGAAACTACTCGGAGTCCTCTTCCTCAGAGGTGTCTATTACAATCTGACACGTGCGCGCATTGTGCCCAGTCTCACCACACTTGCCACAGCGACGGGCACGGGTTTCTTCCCTTGGCTTCCGACCACGGCTTGCCCTACCTCAAGAACTGGCCGTATCTCTGGCGCAAATTGGGAATCCCCACGCAAATGATCCCTGTCACGCAGGCGCGCATGGGCCATTCCTTCGCAAATATTCCTTCGCAAATTGGGGAAACCCCCCCCCCCTTTCCAGTCCCCAAGCGCGCGCGCGAACCTCTGTATTTCTTTAGTAGAGTAATTCTGTTACCCAGCCAAAGTCCCAGCATCGGACGTACGTGATGGCAGCTACTGCCAGGTTCCCTTACCTCCGGGCGCATGGCGTGCTGCTCTGCGCCAAGTGCCAGACCGGCCTCCCGCCCACGCGCGCTAGCCAGGAGAGGCACCTCAGGCAGCCACCACACCTACTGAAGGGTTCTCAGTTGCGAGCGCAGCTCGACCTCTTCGCGACATATGACCTCCGGCTGCCGAGCGAGGTCGAGCTGCCGCATCAGCCCTGCACACCCATTCCATGACTGCGGTGCCACGCGGCATTCGTGTGCGCCATCTGCGATGTCGACGGCCAGAGCCTGAGCCTTACGCGGTCGGAGCCAGCTATCAGGGCGCACGTGTCCAAGGAGCACGGGCAGAAGCCGGCCAGGCAGGCCGAGGGCAGGTCGTGGCGAAGGTGCACTGTCCAGACCTTCTTCGCTGAGACCCAGCACGTCCGGTACTTCGCGGTTACAGACGACGGCAGGGCGGAAGGGGACGCAGCTACTGCTGCCATTGCCCTCGAGCCGCAGGAGCAGGACTTCTTCGAGCTGGCCGAGGAGGATGCGAACATTGTCATACTGACATTCGTTGCACTCAGTTTGCTATCAAACTCAAGAGCAAACTTAGAAATCTCCTCCTCAAACCTACAAGTCACCATACATATCTTGGCTTATCACACCAACAACAGAAGCAATACTACTCAACGATTGCTGCAAACTCTTCTACTACATCTGTTTATGCTACATACATCACGGCATATCATTTGAACACTCATTGAACAAGTTATTAAGAAAATCTCCTCCTTAAGGGGGTGGGTCAATACTACCACATGGCATATCTCTACCAACTAGAGGCCTAGGAACATGAACGATAGCTCTAGAAGCTTCTACAACCCTCTATGATTCATTACACGTCATCGCTCCTTAGTTACCCACAAGATTGGTTAAGTTATGACATAATTTGTCTATAGGTACTCTGACCTTGGACCTCCTTTTCACTTCCTATAGGCTAGGAACCCAAGAGATGGTTCTATGGGATTCTCTTACGTTCACTACATGATTAGCAAGCTAGTTGTGGGTCGCACTTGATTTCTAATACATTTACCAAGCCTGGTTAGTCATGGAAAGTCATGGAAAATGAGAGAACTACACTCCTTTGGCATAAATAAGATTGCCCTTTCCTTAAGAAAGGGCAAGCAGGCAATACAGTAAATCGACTAGCACATACTTCTACGTCTTTTCCAAGCTTCCAAGCATTGATCTTGTTATTCTCTGTTTTTGAAAAGTCAGTGAGGTGCTAACCTCTGACTTACCCCTGAGTTCTCAGACTCAACATTTGTTGCAACTTGTCTAAACCACTTCACCACATCATACACCTGATTGCTGCGTTGTGGAATAGTCTAAGCTACAACCCTTTGGCTCTGTTTCCTAAGACAGTGTGTTGTCTTAGTAAATTCATCCCTTCCTTGGGTGGCTAGATTCTCATATCTGGTGCACCCACCATTACAAACATGGTCGCAGAGGACATCAAGACGGAGGCCAGCAGGGTGCACGGCTTCGACAGCCACCGCTCGGCCGTGGTCCCATGGCTGGGGCGGACGGGCATCGCAAACCACGTGCGGGGCCTGCAGAAGGACGAGATGCATGCCTCCTACACACTGCCAAAGAGCGCAGATGAGGGAGAGCCCGAGCTGTTGCTGATGCTCGAGGTCATGGACAAGATCCTTGCCGAGGCACACGGCTGGTGCTTTGACGGGCCGGACTGCATGCTGACATGGCCAAGGCAGCTCGCACTGAGCCGCTTCCGCGAAGCGCCTGCATCATCATCATCGGCGTCAGCCAGCTACAGGGCAGGCAGGGCACGTGGCTTCGACCCCAAGAAGGAGCCCTCCACACTGCGCACGAACTTTGGGTACTGGAAGCAGTTCATGACGTACTGCTACCGCGTGGCATACTGCGGCAGCCACTTCACGCCACCTACGCCTGCTGCAACGGGAGACGGGAGTGCGGACCAGGGCAGGTGCCCCGAGGACTGGATCCGGCTGACGGACGAGCAGACAGCGGCTTGGGAGGCAGCCCTGCAGTGCACCGCTGACGGAGACCGCCCAGCCCTGAACGACGCCCTCCGGTCCCTCTGCATGGCCCTCGTCTGCCACGAGTTCGGCGGCGACCGCTTCAGCTCGCCTCTCCTCAGCTTCTGCGCGATGCTCAGCGTCAAGCCGCGCACCAACTCGTGGAAGGAGCCGGGCAACTTCAACAGCTGCCTGTCTGGCCTGATCTGGGCCGTGCAGCTGCTCGTCTTCAGCACGGCCGCATACCTCGAGAGGTCGGGCGCCGGCAGCACGCTCGAGCACATCAACAGCATCTGCGAGCAGTACCTGTGGCCAGACACGGAGACGCCCATGGGCGAGATACTGGGCTGGCGCCTGCTGCTGTTCGCAGTGTCGAAGGAGGGCGTGGGCTCGCACCAGGCACATTGGGACGAGGACGAGCAGATCCTCACCTACAGGGACGTCGACCTGAACATGGACGAGGTGCAGCAGCTGCTGCTGTCAGAGTTCAGGCAGGCGCAGCAGCTGCTGCACGATGAGCTCATGTTTGGCGCAACAGGCCTGCCACGGATGCACGCTTGGGCGCTTAAGGACAACCTCGATGCCGACAACTTCGGCTGGTACTTTGGCGAGCACCGGGAGAACGTGGCACTGCTGAAGCCGTTCGCGGGCTCACTGCGCAACGTTATACAGGAGTCGCAGTCACTCCGAGCATCACTCCTCGACACCACTGATGAGGATGGAGCGGCTGATGCGAGAGTCGTGTGGCGACAGAAGGCCATCGACCAGTACGAGGCCGTCGCTGACGAGTTCCTCAAGCGGCTCCTCGTCCTCATCCACATGGCCTCGGGCCAGCCGCTGCGCGAGAGCGAGCTGTTGTCCCTCACCTGGCACAACACGCAGCGGAGGCGCAGCGTCTACCTCAAGCATGGGCTCGTGATGCTGCACACGACCTACCACAAGGGCCAGCAGCAGACGGGCAAGTTCAAGGACAACATCCGCTTCCTGCCGGCCACCATCGGAGACCTCCTGCTGAACTACCTGGTCTATGTCGTGCCGCTCCGCCAGGCCTTCCTGCGCCAGTCCTCCCCACGCGCAATCATGTCCGCGTACCTAACCTTATGTCTCTGCCGTTGGACGCCCAAAGGCATCCATTTTAGGTTAGATGTGGCCCGTGCACTTGTCTTGACACTAGTTGCCGATGGGCGCACAACGGCATTCTCTAGGGTTACGTTTTATATGGATTACTATAGCTATTACCATCAATTCCATCATGGCAGAACGTCAGAGCATCAATTCCATTCAAGTTCCAGTGACTTTGAGCCATCTGATCCAACTAAACGTTGAGTATAAGGTGTTGGTTTGTTTGAGTGCACATTGCTGCAAAGCAGTTAGCGGTGTAGGACTAACTGAGCACTTCCGCAAAATCCATAAGGAGAAACTGGAAGTTCGAAAGCAGATACAGCACTATATTCAGAGGGTTCCATTTGATTATAATTATTCAACTATCCAATTACCAGTTGATGGACTACCACCACAGCCAGTTATTCCAATAGTTGATGGATTCCAATGTCAGCATTGTAGGTATTATACAATCAGTCGAAGAGTAATGAAGGATCATGGCCGAAATAAGCATTCAATGAAACGGGTGGATGACAACCAGTTATTCCAGGCTGTACGGCTGCAGACATGGGTTCGAGATGGAAAGGAGCGATATTGGGTTGTGGATGAGAGTAGACAGGCTGAAGGAATGCAAGCGACGCATCAATTGAGTAAGTTGGATTCTGGCAATCTTTATAGTAATCATTATAGTAACCAGCTGATGATATTAGTACGCGACGTTGGAGAGCAGTCTAGCGATGATGTTAGTGAGGAAGAGCAAGCCAGCAACCAGGAAGGCGATGCTGAGGACCAGATCATACGCGACATCGAGCAGTGGAAGGAGGCAGCACAGGAGCGCAGGTTGACACTGCTAGCCAAGCCCGCGGCTGATGAGCTAGACCCATGGCTACGATACACTGGGTGGAACGAGGTTCTTCAGGAGTCACAGGTTGATATTATCCAGACATACAAATACGCGCGTGAGCCAGAGGAGAAGGAGACCAAATTACAACGACTGTTACGTGCATGGGATCGGATTCTTGAACGCTGTCTTGATACGCTAGCAAATATGGACCACAAGGATGTACTAAAGTGGTGGGCATCACCAAAGAATGAGGTTGCGAGCCAGCATCCATTCGAGCTTCACCAGAGCGTTCAGTCGGTTCATAAGTGTAGTGCAGTATGGCAGAGGTTCATCTGTTACATGATGAGGACGGCGACAGTTGACTGGGAGGATGATACAGGTATGTGGATGGTTACTATGGTGGTTACTATGGAAGAGGCAAACCCATCTGCGCAAAGCACACGGCGTCAACGAGTGTGGAGGGTTGGGTGATAGGATATATCAAACCCAGACTCGTGTGGGTGTTTACTATAGTAGTTACTATAGAAGACCCCAACCCATCCGCGCGAAGCGCACCAGCGTCCCGCAACGTGTGTGGAGGGTTGGGTGGTAGGATATATCAAACCCAGACCCGTGTGGGTGTTTACTATAGTAGTTACTATAGTATATGACCCAAACCCGTCCGCGCGAAGCGCACCAGCGTCCCGCAACGTGTGTGGAGGGTTGGGTGGTAGGATATACCAAACCCAGACCCGTGTGGGTGTTTACTATAGTAGTTACTATAGAAGACCCAAACCCGTCCACGCGAAGCGCACCAGCGTCTTGCAACGTGTGTGGAGGGTTGGGTGGTAGGATATATCAAACCCAGACCCATGTGCGCGAAGCGCACAGCATCACGAAACGTGTGTGGAGGGGGTGGGATATATCAAACCCAAACCCATCTGCGCGAAGCGCACGGCGTCACACAACGTGTGTGGAGGGTTGTGTGGTAGGATAAATCAAACCCAGACCCATCTGCGTGAAGCGCACAGCTTTACACAGTGAGTAGATGGTTACTATAGTAGTTACTATAGTATATAACCCAAAACCATCTGCGCGAAGTGCACATTGGCAACGTGTGTGAAGGGTTACTATAATGATTGCTATAATATTTACTATACTGACTTCATTAGAAACTGGCGTGGAATTCACCCATGCTCAGTGGCAGTCAATCCAACAGATCCATACGCACTTGCAAACTGAACCCAATAATGAAGACGATCAGGATCCATTACTCACAGCCGAATTGATGCGACTGTGCATGCTAGTCGTGATGCAGGACACTAGCAAGATTGGGCTGTACGAGTCACCATTGATGCATTACTTAGCTGTTCGTGGGATCGATCCACTTACCAAATCGCTATATCCACCACTTGCATACACACCAATACTTGGACGTGTGTTATGGATCACACGGCTGCTTATGCTTGAGATCGCAGTACCATTAGAGCCATGGCCAGAATTAAGACTCCAGAGCAAAGAGGATATTGAATCAATTCCCGAGCGAATCCACAAGCTACGGAGGACCCATCTCTGTGAAGGCTCATTCTCACCAACGTCAAGCATCTTGAGTCAATTAGCTATGGGGAAGAAGTATAACCAGCTGCATGAGTCGCCAGCGAACATCCACTGGTCACGCGATGAACAGACGATTTATTATCTTGGAATGGGAGTTGAGCTTGAAAAGGTTAGGGAAATGTGCCATGACTTGATAGGATTACTACAAAGATTACTATACAATCTGGCGTTTGATTCAGAGCTGCCCATGGTAGATTTGAGCCAGATCGTTGACAGCATGGCTTGGAACACGAAATTTCGACAGTCTGAGTACAGCTTCATCAACCATGTTAAGAATCGAGAGCGTACGGATGTAGGTTATCAGTATCTGCTTAAACGTGCAAGGAAGGGAAGCAAGGAGTGGCAGTTGCTTCAAAGAGCAGGCGATGGATCATACAAATGGAACGACTCACAGAAGCAGGCGTACTTGAATCAAGAGCGTCAGTTCTTACGAAAGTTGATGGTTACTTTGCATGTCACAGGTGGCCAGCCAGCTCGAGGACCAGAGATTGGATCGATCAAGGTTAGTAACAGTGTGTATTCAGCGCGGAACATATACGTCATTAATGGGCAGATGTGCTTCTTAACCATGTACGATAAGGCAAGAAAGAGGAGGGGAAACACAGATTACATTGTTCGGTTCTTGCCCAATGAGGTCAGTCAAGTGTTAGCACAGTACTTGATATATATCCGACCATTTGGCAGGGCATTAGACCAACGAGAGTCAGAGTACTTGTTTGGTGATAATCGAGGGCCATGGGCAGGAGAAGAGCTCACGCAAGCTTTAAGCAAGGCAACAAGTAAGGGGCTAGGTGTACGGTTGACAGTGCAGAGCTGGCGACACGTAGCCATTGGAATTGCTGTACGGCATTTACTACGAGCAAGCAAGACGTGGGAGAAGGACGATGAAGAGGATGAAGGAGAGTTTGCAGAGGGTGATGATGAAGAAGAGTTGGAGCAGAACACATTCCGACATATCATGGTTAGGTGAGTTTATAGTAATGATTATAGTAAGCGCTATTTATGGTAGTACCATAGTATGGTACTATTGTTTATAGTAATTATTATAGTAATCATTATGGTAATTAGTACTAACATTAAACAGACAATCAGGGCATGGGCAGAGAGTAGCCCAAGCTCATTATGCAGTTGACGGAGCATTCTTGCATCGACTAGGCCCAGAGTTAATCACAGCATATGAGCAAGCTTCAGTAGCATGGCACGAGTTGTTAGGGTTGGCACAGGCTGAGGGGAAAGGAAAGCATGGGCGACAAGCCAGCCAGCAATTAACACCAGTTGGCATCAAACGAGAGAGGAGAGAGAGCAAGCATGGGGTGAAGGCAAAGGCATTAGATGGGTTGCGACGGATCTATGGCCCACAAGCGCAGCCACGATCTGAAGGACAAGCTGCAGCACTACAACTTGTTCACCAGCCCCCAGTCACATCGATTATCGTGTTGCCCACAAGCAGTGGCAAGTCAGTGCTGTTCTTTTCAGTGGCTGCCATGGCTGTTGACCAGACAGTGATTGTGGTCGTTCCATTCACAGCACTAGTTGAAGATATCGTGGCTCGAGGACAGGCTGCTGGGCTGCACTGTAAAGAGTGGAGCTATAGTAATCATTATAGTAGTCAAGAGTTGGTGCAGCTGCTGGTTGTCAGTGCTGACCAGGCCGTCAGTGGGCAGTTTCTCCACGAGGCTAAGGGGTACGAGTTGAATGGGCAGCTAGCTCACATGTTCTTTGATGAATGCCATGTTGCATTTACAGATACATCATATCGAGAGCGGCTTCGAGAGCTGTGGAAACTACGGTACTTAAAGTGTCCATTTACAGCATTAACAGCCACATTGATGGTTGAGCTAGAAGATGTATTACGAGACAGGCTATTAATTGAGGATGCAGTACTACTACGACGGAGCACTGCACGGCCGACCATTCGATATCAGGTGCAGGATAGTAAGGAAGAAGCAGCATCTGCGGTCGGACTTCGATTACTAGAAAGACTACTATACTTGCCAGATGGGAAACGTGGAGTGGTTTATGTACGGAGCTATGCAACTGGCGACTTAATCAGCAGTGCTTTAGAGTGCTCATTTTACAAGGCACGCGCAGATGATAAGGGCGAAACACTACAGAAGTGGGCTCAAGGAAGTGGAGGATGGATTGTGGCGACAGGAGCATTAGGGACAGGAATTAATATTCCAGGGATCATATATGTGGTGCATATTGATAGGCCATATGGATTGACGAGCTTTGCTCAACAGTCAGGAAGGGGAGGAAGAGAGGGAGAGGTTAGTGAGTCGATAATCGTCACACTAGTACAGAGTGTAGGGGTAAAGAGTCAAGGGTTGATGAGCGAGTATTCAGTGGAGCAGGTGGATGAGGATGCAATGACGGAATATATCCAGAGCAGGGAGTGCAGGCGAGTAGTATTAGGGCACTACTTTGATGGGGTAGTAGAGGGAGTGAGCTGTGTAGGGTCGGACAGCGTGCTATGCGATTTGTGTTTGAGCCAAGTGGCAGTAAGGAAGAGAGGTGAGGAGGAGGCGATTACTATAAAGGTTACTATAAATGATGGTAGTAGGAATGATGGCAGGGAAAGCACGGGTGGCAGGATTCAGAGTAAGATGAAAGAGGTAGAAGAAGAGGAAGAGCAGATGAGAGGGGTGATGAATAGGTTAAAGGGGGGATGCATATATTGCGAGCTAGTATATGGCAAAGGGAGGCAGCACGAGTACGTTGATTGTATGGAAGCAGAAATGGAGGGATGTGGGATTGCAGGGTATGAGGAATGGCGTGGGGGGGTTGATTTAAGAGGACTAGGGCAGTGCGAAGAGTGTGGATTGTCAGTAAAGGTATGTCGACGGTGGGAAGGGGGGGTTGTGAGGATGGCAGAAGAGAGGTGTGAGTATGAGGGGGTGATGCTAGTAGGGATATTCATATTATTCCAACAGGGGTATTTACAAGGAGTGGCAGAAGTAGGGGGGTTCCAAGGGAGGTATCCCGAGGAGATATGGGGATGGATGAAGGAGAGGGAAGAAAGGATGAATAGGGTTGAGAGCAATTGGATGTTAGTATGGCGAGAAGCATGTAGGATGTTAGAGATGATGAGGGATGAGCGTAAGGGTTTATAGTAATTAGTATAGTAAACTACCATCTATGCTAACCCTAGCTCGAATGCCAGACTAGCCTTTGGAATATTTCGAGGCAACACTCTCGCTCTGATACTCAGTTTGAGGGAGGGGAGCTGTGCCTGCCAGCCCTTGGCTATAGGATTCCCTTCCAGCCAGGGGATGTTGTCCTGTTCCGCTCTGCAGTCCTCGAGCACTGGATCGCGCCCTTCGAGGGCACGCGGTACTCGTGCGTCTTCTTCACGAAGCAGAGCAACTGGCAGCCAGGTGAGGAGGAGTAGAGGGCTTGTCTCCTGGTCCATTTCCGGACTCACGTTCTTGCAGGGACGGTAGGTTGACGGTCTCGCAATCGAGTGGAACGTTCGCTGACGTTTCCTGTGCAGCTTTGCAAGGGGAACAAATTGACGTACTCCGATTGTTGATCGGACTTTCGATGGTGGAGATATTCCGGTTTTGGTCGGGCGATGCATGGGAGGGGTGATTGGGGGAGCATGTTATAGGATGGATTGTAATATCCTGACGCGGCATGCAGATGGTGCGTTCGATAGCGTTAATAAAAGTGATTTGCAAGACGAATCAAATGGCGTACTCCGATTTGTGATACGAGTTGAGACGGGTGAGATATTGCAGATTTCGCTGGGGGGACAGTAGGGGTGGTGGAGCACCTACTCTGAGGGATTATAACCTTTGCAGCTACGGCGGAAACTTCACGTTCGATATCGTCATTGGAAGAGATTTGCAAGAGAAATCGAATGGCCTCTTACGATTTTTGATACGACTTGAAACGAGTGAGTTATTTCGGATTTGTTGGGCCGGGCCCAGGAAATGGGGCCCCATGGTAACATGTGAGAAGGATTCCAACTTTTGCAGCGACGTCTGAAACTTAACGTTCGGTATCGTCAATGGAAGATATTTACAAGGGGAATCGAATGGCGTATCCCAAGTTTTGATCCGAGTTCAACTGGTGAAGATATTCCGGATTTAGACGGGTGGCAGTGGGTAGGAAGGCCAAGGGGGGTGGTTACATATGAGACGTGGTATAACTTGTGCAGCAGTGCGCTGAACTTAACGTTCGATAGCGTTATTGAAAGAGGATTGCAAGGGGAACAAAATGGCGTACTCCTTTTTTTGATACGAGAAAAAATGGGTTAGTTATTTCGGATTTCGTCAGGTGCTTGGTGGCTGAGGGACTGGCTGAGTATAGTTTATAAAGGCTAATAACGCCTGCAGCGATGGATCAAATCTATCGTTCGATAGGGGAAATTGGACAACTTTGCAAGACGAACAAAATGGCATACTCCGATTGTTGATACGAGTTGAAACGAACAAGTTATGGCGGATCTTGTCAGGCGGTAAGTGGCAGGGGGGGGCTGAGCATAGTTTTCAGAGGCTAATAACTTTTACAACAACAGACGAAACCAAACGTTCAGTATCGTTATTAAGGGAGATTTGCAAGCGGAATCGAATGGCGTCCTCCGATTTTTGATACGAGTTGAAATGATCGTGTTATAATGGATTTCGATGGGTGGCAAGAAGAAGAGGGCATAGAACGGGAAGTGGTATAAATGCAGAGCTGAGAGGCAAGATCAAACGTTCGATATCGTAATTGAAAGAAATTTACAAGGGGAACAAAATGGCGTCTTCCGATTTACGATGCGGTTTGAAACGATGGAGATATCCCAGATTCCGCCGGGTGGCAAGGGTGCAGTATGGGCATGGCACGTGAGTGGCGATAGCTTCTGCAGCGATGGGTAGAATATAAAGTTCGATATCGTCATTGAAGGAGAATTACGAGGGGAATCAAATGACGTCTTCCGATTTTTGATACGGCTTGAAATGGCCGAGGTATTCCAGATTCCGATGGGTGGCAAAGGGTGGTGGGGGGCTAGGTATGAGAAGAGTCACATGTTCTGCAGGAGCGGGCGGAATTTATCGTTCGACACCACCATTGACAGAGGTTTACAAGCGGAACAGAATGGCTACCTCCGATTTCTGATACGAGTTTAAGTGAGAGAGTTATTTCGGATTTGTCGAGTGGTAGGGGCAGGTGGAGCCTAGGCTGCGCACTACTCGCCCAATACTCGGCTCACTCACTCAGTGGGTTACTCAGCTGGGTGAGTAGCTGAACCTTTCACTCGACTCGGTGAGTGAGGCCAATACTCAGTTACTCTGTAAAAACCCAGTGAGTACTCGGCTGTCACGTGTAAGATATATGCATTACGTGAACAGTCCCTCATACGATTAATACTGTTTTATGGTTACAGTTGTAAGTTAACTTAAAGTATTACATTTATCAGCATCACTCTACCATCTCTAATAAGCTGTGAGAACGAATCACGTATATTCCTCTATCTAAGTACCACGATTATCAGAAGATTATCAGAACTATATTATATATGCTCAAGAACATCTTTCCACCTTGCTTGATGAGGCCGGCCAGACCTACTAATACCTAAAGTATTTATAGGGTCTTGACGAGTAGCTTGAAAGATATCAAGTAGATCTCTTCCAGTCTTCCGAGGGTGTTGGATAGGCGTTGGTGGCGAGGACGGCATATCCTTATCTTCATCGTCATGAATAGTTGGAAGTATAGGCTCCTCATTATTACCATCTTCTCTTATATCTTCATTATCTGGGATATCGTCATCTGGGATGTCGTATAAGGTCTCGTTAAGACGGTCAGCCCTATCTCTTTCTTCACCTTGTTGGTAGCGCATTTGTCGTTCTTCATGTGCAGCTTGTGATAAGTCTTGCTGTTGCTGTGGCCGCTGAGGATTAAACGGAGGATATTGTACCTTTGAATATGTCTCTCGGATATGTGTATTTGATCGTGGTTCTTCTTCATCGCTGATATATTGTAACTCGATAGAATTGCACATCCGTTGTCGTTGTGCCTCATACTCTTCTTCGACTTGCTCCTCAGTCATATCAACGACGTCCATCATATCTGCAAGCTTGTCACGATGACCTTGACGATTCTTGTATTGTCGAGAGTAATATATAAGCATAATACTCTTAATCGTCTCAGGATTAAGTTGACCACGTCGGTGGCCACATACGTCCCTTGCGGCACTAAAGACTCGCTCAACTCCAGACTCAGCAGCAGGAATACAAAGTATATCACGAGCCATTGCTGATAGACCAGGAAATTGCTCTTCCTTTTGTTGCCAAAATAGCAATATCTTTGTGTAGATATGTGCTATACAAGTTAGAATAAGATTATCAGAAGATTACCAGAAACTTACGAGCATCAAGATAGAGATCAGCCTCATTCACATATTCCTCTCGCTGGCCCCGAGTCCCATTTAATGTCTGACTTTGCTGCAATACTAAGGCTAATGGATCCATATCTGCATCTCGTAATCCTGATTGACTCGCAACTCGCACTGTAGAGTACTGCTCTTTATAAAGAGTCCTAAACTGTTGTTCAAACTCTGTCTCCCAATTTCGTATTGAAAAGTCAAGCTTGCAAACCTTTTTGTTAAAGTGTGAGAGCTTCACACTAGGATTTAAGATACTAGCAAATGCGAAGATAGATCCAGTATTTGTGTATAGCTTGTTATAATACTTCCTAATCTTTTTCTCTGCAGCATCGATTGCTAAAGTCATCTTTGCTGCCCATGGATATGTCTTATGCCGTAGCCGGTGCCGAGTTCCTTCAAGCGTTGATAAGAGTTTTTGATATACTCCAAGTGTATAGCAGACAGTAGGTCCGGCTGACGATCCAATGTTTGTTGTAAAGAAGTTGAATGGCCTTGTAAGATCAATGATGTATTCGATGTGCTTCCATTCTAGCTCGCTAAGTCTGAACATGTGAGCACCATGATCGCCTCGAGTATATTGATTGATTGTTGACTTGAGTTGCTGTGCTCGCAGAAGCATATGGCATGTCGAATCCCATCGAGTTGATACATCTTGAATAAGTCGAAGAAGCCTCTGAGATGATTGACCCCGGTTCATGTTTGCCTTTTGCAAAGTCATAAACCTGTTCCTTCGAGTTTGACTTGAATTAACAAAGATAGTGAGCTTCCGGAGCTATGAGATATTAGAAAAGACTACCAGAAGTTTACCAGAACTAACAAGAGAATATATACCTTTCCAAGTGTAAATCCAATACCCTTGTCCTTCTGCAACTTTGCAAGGCCCTCCATCTGATTCTCTTCTTCCCAGTTCATTAAGATCTCTTGATTTGTTGGCGTAATCCGGATTCGACCAAGGAGAGCACTAAGGGCAAGTTGAATAACGTGAGCTAGGCAGGGTATGTGTTGTACTTTTCCTCCAATGAAATGCTCGTTGTCTGCAATACTATCAAGCATTATTTCCACATCTCTCATCATTGAAGTGTTGTTTGACGCATTATCAGTCGTAATGGATATAATTCGTCCTTCTAAATGCTGCCTTGTGATAACTTTTTCAAGTATTCCACATAACTCAGCACCAGTATGCTCTGTATATATAGGTTCAAACCCAATCAAGACCTCTTGCATTTTCCAATGACGGTCGATAAATGATGCAATAACACCCATAAATGAAAGTCGAGTAACACTTGACCAACAGTCGAGCGATAATGCAATCTTTGAACCAGGAACAACATCTTGTAGCATCTCTTCTTCGATTTGTGTGAGCTTTGTTGTTAAGAGGTTTCGAATAGTTGTTGCTGAGGGTAGTGGATAGTGAGGATTCTGTAAGATAGCAAGCCTTTTCCATTCAGGATCCTCGACTAAGCGGAACGAGCTATGAGTTGAGATAACTGTGTATAGAACTTGTTCGTAAAATGCCTCTTGTGTGAGAATATGATCCTATTATAGATATTAGCCTATATAATTCTGGTAATAATCTGGTAATCCTTACCTGTTGAGGTCGCATCTGATTGATTCGCATTTGATAGAGACTATCCTTACCCATCCGTGACTTCTTTTTGCAAATGTCTGATGCAAGATGTGTTGCCATAGACTTTGGGCCAGCAGACTTGATTGCAGGATGCGTAAGGGCCTTCGAACAATAGGTACAAATGACACATGGTTCTCCAGAAAGCCGGTCTGCTCCTTGGTGATAACTTCTCCAGTATTGAGAACTCTGGTTGGTTGAATCCCATGCAATCTTCGTAAGGAGTTTTGTAGTATGATCTGAGTGTTGTTCATACCATCGTGATAGCTTCCACCACTCAATGAATATATCGTGTGTATCCTTAGTCCATTTGATGAATTGGTTTAATTTGCCAGTATATTCGAGGCCCGCAGGGATTTGATTTAATGAAGGTAGTCGTTGAGAAGAGGGAAGAGAGTCTGAGAATATATTAGAAATAGGATTGTCAGAGTCAAACAACTCTGAATATTGCGATGACATTTGGCAAGTAGCAAATTGTTTGATTATCAGAAGATTACCAGAAGTCTGGCTACGATGAAATACTTAAATCTCTATAGCCCCTATTCGCGTCGGAAAATCAAATACTCCATTTCTCTCCTCTACTCTAACTCCAGAAACAACATATCCTGTGCAGCTGATACCTTAGCCCACTTTTCCTTATCAAATTTCTTAGAGTAGACAAGTAAGAACGCCTCTTTGAAGCTAGAACTATGAGTGGAGACTTGTAACCATCCGTTGTCGACAAGATTGTAAGACTTTGGGTACCACTGCGCAGGTCCTGGTAATTGGGCCCACTTTCCAAACTTCCAAGCTGTAAAGTTTGTCCAAACTGCCTGCTCGTACAAACAGAAATATTTATGTGGTGGGATAACGTTGTGAAAAGTGCTATAATAAACAATTAGTATCTCTAGAAGATTGCTAGAATGATCAGAGACGTACCCTTCTTCTACATCAATCCATGGCATATATTCAAAGAGATGCTCAGGCTTCTTTCTCAGCTTTCCAGCCTTTCTCGTATATGAGCGGATACAGCTATCCCAGAAATGTTGCCACTTGCGGAAATTGGACTCTTCATGGGCCTATCAACCGTTAGTATTACCAGAAGATTACCAGAAGATTACCAGACTATGAGGTACCAACATCAATGCGTGCTTGAGTTAAGAGAGCCTGGATGCTAGCGATCTCTTCATCAGAAAGCTCATCTGGTAGAACAGCCTCGTCATTTAAAATATCGTCGCGCCGTAACATAAGCTCCAACTCTAAATCGTCTTCGACCTCAGTATCCTCCCATTCGCTGTTATGACCGTCATCGATTGGGATACTGGTGATACCCTCAAATGCAGCAAGCTCAGACAGAAGTTGTGGCGGAGTAGATGGTGGGGCTTGTGGAGAAGAAGAAGGGGCGCTAGTATTCTTGACTTTCTGATTCGCAATGCAAGATGCATGGGTGCCCTTTTCAGTCCTGTTTATAGTTAGATTAAGGCTACCAGAGATTACCAGAAGGAACTTACCGAACACGAATACGCTCAACCTTCAATTCATTCTGTAGACGTGTCTTGTCTTCAGCAGAGGCAGCGATATACTTTGCAGACTTGTATAACTTCTTTAAGTAGTAGCTCAGATCGCCATGGTCAGCCTTGAGTGCTAAATGAACAGCCTTCTCATCTTCAGTAAGGTTGGAGACGCGGTTGCGAGCTTTGATAGTATTCAAATTAGTGGAGAGTTCTTCAGGTGCCTTGCGTTTCGCCATGCTAAACACGTGATTAGCAGAAGATCATCAGAAGTTCTGACTGTAGAATCAAGATAATAAACTTGAGGTCCTAGTAAAGAGGTAAAGCGCAAAAGAGAAGAAGAATGTGTAGATCGGAACGTAACCAAGGAAGGTGGTTGGTTGTAAGGTTGTTGTTTTTTTAAAGTTGCAAACAATTATATTCGTCAAGGAATATTCACCTGCAAATAATTACTGTTCTAAACAACACTACAACGCGTACCTTCAAATAACACACATACCTTTCAACCTCTACCTCTTTCTTTACTCTTTCTACAACATCCTTGCTACAAACTCACTACCCCTAGAAGCGGCCGTATCTGTAGTGCAAATTGGGAATCCCCACGCGAGCGACCCCTGTCGCTCGCGCGCGCACGGGCCATTGTGGAGCGATTATTGTGCAGCAAATTGGGAGACCCCCGGGACGGCGCAGGTGCATCAAGCACGCATACAGAGCATGCAACGAAGGGCGAATAGCGCACACACACCGCTCGCGCAAGGGAAGGATGGCGGCCAGCTTCTCCTACCTCGCAACTCACGGGGTGCTGCTCTGCCGCGACTGCGGGACCTGCCTCATGCCCGCGCGCGCCAGCCAGGAGTGGCACCTGAGGCACCCACCCCACGACCTCAAGGGGCCGGAGCTGCGCACCCTGCTCGACCTCTTCGCGACGCATGAGCTGCGGCCCCCGGGACAGGTCGCCCTGCCAGACCAGCCCTGCATCGCCATCGAGGGACTGCGCCGCCATCCGGCATTCTCCTGCATCCTCTGCGACGACGGCCGGCCGACCCTGACCCGGTCCGGGCCGGCCATCAGGGCGCACGTGTCCCGGGAGCACGGGCAGAAGCCGTCGCAGCAGAGTGAGGGTGGCGCGTGGCAGAGATGCACGGTGCAGACCTTCTTCGCAAAGACCGAGCATGTCCGGTACTTTGTGGTTACAGACGACGACAGGGCGGAAGGGGACGCAGCTACTGCCGCCATCGCCCTGGAGCTGCAGGAGCAGGCCTTCTTCGACCTGGCCGACGCGGACGCGACCATGGTAGCGGACGACATCAAGACGGAGGGCAACAAGGTGCACGGCTTCGACAGCCACCCCTCGGCTGCGGTCCCGTGGCTGAGGCGGACTGGCATCGAGAACCACGTGCGGGGCCTAGAGAAGGACGAGATGCACGCCTCCTTTGCGCTGCCGAAGAGCGCAGATGAGGGAGAGCCCGAGCTGTTCCTGATGCTCGAGGTCATGGACGAGATCCTCGCTGAGGTGCACGGCTGGTGCTTCGACGGGCCGGACTGCATGCTGACGTGGCCGAGGCAGCTCGCGCTGAGCCGCTTCCATGGCGCCCCTACCTCATCGGCACCAGCCAGTTGCAGGGCAGGCAGGGTGCGCGGCTTCGACCCCAAGAAGGAGCCATCCACACTGCGCACAAACTTTGGGTACTGGAAGCAGTTCATGGCGTACTGCTACCGCGTCGCCTACTGCGGCAGCCACTTCACGCCACCTCTGAGCGCGGACCAGGGCAGGCGCCCCGAGGACCGGATCCGGCTGACGGACGAGCAGACGACAGCTTGGGAGGCCGCCCTGGAGTGCGCTGCCGACGGAGACCGCTTAGCGCTGAACGACGCCCTCCGATCCCTCTGCATGGCCCTCGTCTGCCACGAGTTCGGCGGCGACCGCTTCAGCTCGCCGCTCCTCAGCTTCTGCGCGATTCTGAGCGTCAAGCCATGCACCAAGTCGTGGAAGGAGCCGGGCAACTTCAACAGCTGCCTGTCCGGCCTGATCTGGGCTGTGCAGCTGCTCATCTTCAGCACGGCCGCATACCTCGAGAGGTCGGGCGCCGGCAGCACGCTCGAGCACATCAACAGCATCTGCGAGCAGTACCTGCGGCCGGACACGGAGACGCCCATGGGCAAGATACTTGGCTGGCGCCTGCTGCTGTTCGCGGTGTCGAAGGACGGAGTGGGCTCGCACCAGGCGCACTGGGACGAGGACGAGCAGATCCTCACCTACAGGGACGTCGACCTGAACATGGACGAGGTGCAGCAGCTGCTGCTGTCGGAGTTCAGGCAGGCGCAGCATCTGCTGCACGGCGAGCTCATGTTTGGCGCAGCGGGCCTGCCACGGATGCGCGCGTGGGCACTCAAGGACAACCTCGACGCCGACAACTTTAGCTGGCACTTTGGCGAGCACCGGGAGAACGCGGCACTGCTGAAGCCGCTCGCGGGCTCACTGCGCAATGTCATACGGGAGTCGCAGTCACTCCGAGCGTCATTCCTCGACACCACTGCTGCACCTACTGCTGAGGATGGAGAGGATGGAGAGGCTGATGCAGGGGTCACGAGGGTCATGTGGCGACAGAAGGCCATCGACCAGTACGAGGCCGTCGCTGACGAGTTCCTCAAGCGGCTCCTCGTCCTCATCCACATGGCCTCGGGCCAGCCGCTGCGCGAGAGCGAGCTGTTCTCCCTCACCTGGCGCAACACGCAGCGGAGGCGTAGCGTCTACCTCAAGCACGGGCTCGTGATGCTGCACACCACCTACCACAAGGGCCAGCAGCAGACGGGCAGGTTCAAGGACAACATCCGCTTCCTGCCAGCCGCCATCGGAGACCTCCTGCTGGACTACCTCGTCTACGTCGTGCCGCTCCGCCAGGCCTTCCTGCGCCAGTCCTCCTCACGCGCAATCATGTCCGCGTACCTGTGGTGGAAGGACGGGGCCGTGTGGGCCGACAACCGGCTGACGCGGTGCATGGAGCAGGCGTGCGTGCGGGCCAAGGTGCCACGGCTGCACATCGCCAACTGGCGCCAGATGACGGTCAACATTGTGAAGACCAAGTTTGCAGGCGACCTTGCGTGCTTCGAGGGCATCGGGGCCGACGACGACGATGAGGATGCAGAGGAGATGGAGGATGACATCCGGACCATGACGAGGCAGCGGAACCACAGCACGCGGGTGGTGAACCGCAGCTACGCGAACCAGCTGAACGCGAACTTTGGGAATGTGTGGGATGGCCTCATCCGTCGCAACCTGCGCGCGTCATCCCTGTGGAGGGGGCTGTGGGATCTCGACACAGTGCTCGGGGATGCGGTCGCAGCAGCAGGGAAGAGGAAGCGCGAGGCGGCAGAGGTGGCAGGGTCCGACAGGCCGCGGATGCTGAAGAGGATTGCCGTGGGCGTGCACCGGCCGCGGAAGAGGTGGTCTGCTGCAGCCCTGCTGAAGTGCGCGAGGGGGCTCTACCACGACGACAAGCTGCAGTGGAAGTCGGCCGCACAGGAGCGGGCGATGACGGTCGTCATGTCATGGACGGAGCAGGTCGTCGTCATCCTGGGCACCGGCGAGGGGAAGAGCCTGCTGCTCATGCTGCCCTGTGTCCTGCCTGATGCGGGCGTGACGATCCTCGTGCTGCCGCTCGTGTCCCTGCGTGGCGACCTGCTGCGGCGTGTGCAGGAGCTCGGGATAGACCACCTCGTGTGGGCCCCGGGCGAGGAGCGGGACGCACCGCTGGTGTTCGTCACGGTCGAGGCCACGAGCACGTCTCAGTTCCGGGCGTATGCGCACAGGCTGGCCGCGACGCAGCAGCTCGGCCGCGTCGTGATAGACGAGGCGCACCTCACAATCACGGCGTCCGAGTACCGTCACGCCATGGCCGACCTCGCCCTCATCCGCAGCGTGCGCACGCAGTTCGTCTACCTGACGGCCACCCTGCCGCCAATGCTACAGGCCGCGTTCGAGAGGCAGAACAACCTCGTGAAGCCAAAGGTCGTGCGGGCCTCAACGAACAGGCGGAACCTCTCGTACCTCGTGCAGCGGGCCACAGGGCAGGGGAGCCTGCTAGAAGAGGGCGCGCGGAGGGCCAGGGACGCGTGGCGGGCGAGCGGGCTGCTCGACCAGACCCGAGACAAGATCATACTCTACGTGCGGACACGGGAGGAGGCACAGGACCTGGGCAGCCTGCTCCGCTGCCCGGTCTACACCGCGATGGCCGGCACGGCAGAGGAGAAGCAGGAGCTGCTCAGGACGTGGCTCACAACACCCGAGCTGCCATACATTGTGGCGACGTCGGCCCTTAGCGCCGGCTTCGACTACCCACATGTCCGGCTCGTCATGCACCTGGACGAGCCACGCTCCCTCGTCGACTTTGCGCAGGAGTCCGGTCGGGCTGGGCGCGATGGGAGGGAGGCATACTCAGCCGTGCTCCTGCCGCACAAGTGGCAGTTGCAGGCGGGCAACGCCGGTATGGATGTCGAGACGAGGGCACTCTACCGCTACCTCGAAGGCCGGGAGTGCAGGCGCACGTGTCTGAGTGCGCACCTCGATGAGGCATCAGAGCTTCGGCAGTGCGATGGCACCAGGGATGATGTGGCGTGCGATGTCTGCAGCAGTGGCCCCAGCCCATCACACGTGCCCCGTGACGATGCCACAGAGGCAATGCCGCACACAGGGAGTGCAGCCATCCACGAGAAGCGGCGTTTGGCATACCTCGAGCTCAGCCGCTACAAGGAGGACCTCCTCACCGTGAAGGGGACGTGCCTGCTCTGTCGAGGGCTCGGGGAGCAGTGGGACCACCAGTTCACCAAGTGCCACCAGCGGTTCGACTTCTTCAGGGCGCGCGACCAGGCCAGAAGGAGGGGGCAGGGCCGCGGGCCATGGATCTCAGCTTTCGCGGCGTGCTACTGGTGCTACAACCCACAGTCAGTCTGTCAACGTGCAGACCCGGCCAGTGGCCTCGAGCAGTGCAGGTACGCAGACATCGTGATGCCGCTCTGCTACGGCGTGTTCCACAAGACTGGGGGCGAACAGTGGCTGCAGGAGAGGTTCGGTGAGCAGGCAGTGAGGGCAGGGGCAGCAGGGGCGTTCAATGACGTGGATGTGTTCCTGTCATGGTGTGGGCAGGTGGCCGAGTTTGCAGGTGGGAAGGGCATCTGGGGGGTAAAGATCGCAGCAGCAGCGCTGCTCGAGTTCGAGGCATATTAAACTAGCGAATGGGTGTTCGACTGGTAGCGCCATGTATTTATAATATAGACTGTAGCCATAGAGCCATATTAATTATGTCGTGAGTTGAGAAATATTATTCTCTGCAATTTAAATAAATTGGAACGGATTATAATAATCACAATCCTCGACGAGATATGAACTGCATTAAATTACTGACGATGACACATACCGCCAATACATATGATCTTATTACAGCAATATAAGCTGTATATTAAACGTCGAACTCGAGATGTAGGGTTGACATCTTTTTAAGGTTTTCGCCTAACCGCATTTGGTTGTGACACTCCCGAACATTGATCGTTGCTATGTTTAGGGCATGGGCTGCCCCCTCCCCATCACCCCCAATTAATCGGAAGCGTTTATAGACCCCCATAGCTCGAATACCAGACTAGCCCTTGGGATATTTCGAGGCAATACTCTAGTTCTGATACTCGTACGATTATCTTATAATTACATACCCAGGTGAGACTGGCAAGGACGAATCCCAACATGCAACTCCCATGTCCACACCACTGCCATGGCCTCTCCCGACCAGGGTTAGAAGATGGGGCATTTTTTAACCGAGATCGCCATTTTCTTAGCGAGATGCCATCAAATCCATCCCCCTTTTCATGTAACTGCGTAGCCCTCGCCCAGACGAACGCAGCCATGCTCCTCCCGGCCTCGGATCTCGACGTTTTTTTTTTTCAACCCAATTTTGATGGGGTGGTCAGTCATGTGAGTTGCCACGCAGCTAGCGGGCGTGGCTCGTCTCAGTCTATATCAGAACTTCTACCGTCAAGTCCAAACTTAGTCCTTTACACATTTTTTCCTTCTCGCGCGGCAACCACCCGGCATTTCTTCACACTTTCTTCACGGCAGCACACAGCTCAGTCTCGAGTGGCAGAGGGGCACACCATCTTGTGTCATCTGTCTTTGGGGATCCTAGACTATACCATCTTATAGTGAGGTACCATCAAAACCTGAGCTCGCGCAACAACCACCCAACATTTCTTCACACTTTCTTCACGCCAGCACACAGCTCAGTCTCGAGTGGCAGAGGGGCACACCATCTTGTGTCATCTGTCTTTGGGGATCCTAGACTATACCATCTTATAGTGAGGTACCATCAAAACCTGAGCTCGCGCAACAACCACCCAACATTTCTTCACACTTTCTTCACGCCAGCACACAGCTCAGTCTCGAGTGGCAGAGGGGCACACCATCTTGTGTCATCTGTCTTTGGGGATCCTAGACTATACCATCTTATAGTGAGGTACCATCAAAACCTGAGCTCGCGCAACAACCACCCAACATTTCTTCACACTTTCTTCACGCCAGCACACAGCTCAGTCTCGAGTGGCAGAGGGGCACACCATCTTGTGTCATCTGTCTTTGGGGATCCTAGACTATACCATCTTATAGTGAGGTACCATCAAAACCTGAGCTCGCGCAACAACCACCCAACATTTTTCCACGCTTTCTTCACGCCAGCACACAGCTCAGTCTCGAGTGTCAAGAGGGGCACACCATCCTGTGTCATCTGCCTTTGGGGATCCTAGACTATACCATCTTATAGTGAGGTACCATCAAGACCTGAGCTCGCGACACCATGCCACCAGTACCCTCCATCCAGAAGCGCCACCAGCACCACACAGCCCACTCGCCATATGAGTGGAAGGAGAGGAGGGAGTTCTCCCATAACTGGAAGGCCAAGTTCCGCGGCAATGCCCGGGTCATCACCACAGACCTCGCCTGGACCAACCTCATCACGCCACCCAACCCCAAGGTCACCACCACACTGGAGCAGGGCCTCGAGCTCAGCAAGCACCTCACGCTGCTCCAGGGCATCCCCAAGGATGGTGGGAAGGATGGCCTCGACATCCAGCCCGTCACCGTCTTCAACTCTGCTGACAAGGACCCAGAGCAGCTCCTCGTCTACATGAGGGGGGGGCTGAGCCTCCCGGACAGGAACAAGGACCTCTGCCGCCTCATGGCTGGTGCCATTGAGCAGTACACGGAGCTCGCGCCACCCCCCAAGCCCAGCAGTGACAAGAGGCACGATATGGAGCAGGCCAGGAAGGCTGAGCGCGAGGGGAAGAAGTGGGGAGTCTACCACCTTGGGTTGTGGCACGCCACAGGCCAGACAAATTCGCCTCCCACCATCTGCTCTGACATGCGCAGGACTGGAAATGGCTTCGGGGCCACCCTGGCCCTCTACAAGAAGATGGCCCCCCTCGCGCAGACCATTGGGAGGCTCTTCCAGGAGATCGATCCCAGGGCCTACGAGCAGTACAGGCAGAACTACCTCTGCGAGTGTGCAGCCACGCCTGAGCTGGAGGTCTTCAAGTTCAGCAACAGGAGCTGCTGGCACTGCCTCGCGATCCTGATAAACGCCCAGGTTGGGCCACACAAGGACAACCACGATGTGCTGGATGGCTGGGTTGCGATGGCCTGCTTTGGAGAGTTCGAAGGAGGGGAGATGTGCCTGCCAGCCCTTGGTTATAAGATTCCCTTCCAGCCAGGGGATGTTGTCCTGTTCCGCTCTGCAGTCCTCGAGCACTGGATCGCACCCTTCGAGGGCACGCGCTACTCCTGCGTCTTCTTCACGAAGCAGAGCAACTGGCAGCCAGGTGAGGAGGAGTAGGGAGCTTGTCCCATGGCCCATTTTCGAACTCACGTTCTTGCAAGGACTGTAAGTTGACAGCCTCGCGACCGATGTAAATGTTCGCTGACGTCTCTTGTGCAGCTTTGCAAGGGGAACAAATTGACGTACTCTGATTGTTGATCAGACTTCAGATGGTGGAGACATTCCGGTTCTAGTCGGGCGATGCATGGGAGGGGTGGTTGGGGGGGGCATGTTATAGGATGGATTGTAAGAACCTGACGCAGCATGCAGACGGTGCGTTCGATGGCGTTAATAAAAGAGATTTGCAAGACGAATCAAATGACGTCCTCCGATTTGTGATATGAGTTGAGACGGGTGAGATATTGCAGATTTCGCTGGGGCATCAGTGGGTGTGGTAGAGCACCTACTTTGAAGGATTATAACTTTTGCAGCTACGGTCGAAAGCTAACGTTCGGTATCTTAGGGTTAGTTAGGGTTAGGGTTAGTAGGGTTAGGGTTAGGGTTAGGGTTAGGGTTAGGGTTAGGGTTAGGGTTAGGGT